>NC_038243.2:14712149-14874517 GCF_000004515.6 Glycine max
TGTAGATGCCTACCTTGATTAGTAAATTAATATAATTAATTTACTACCAGTTTAGTATTGAATCTACGAGGTCATCCACAAATTACGTTTTCAATCTTTACAAAAGAAAATAATTTATTTGATAATTAAATTAGAGAATTTAATTTAATCAAATAAATATTTTAGTGAAATATTATTATATTTTTTGCTAGCACCAAGAATATAATTAATATAAAAAGAGTATTATTTTATAAATGTGGGAGTTGTCCATACAACAATAATAATATTCTATTGCTACATATCAGGATCAGATTATCTGATTAATTATCATAATTGGTGTTGTGATTAATTGTAAATTATCTTGTCTTATATTAGGAAGTTTCTTAAAAGAAAAAAAATATGAGATGACTTTTATTTTTACAAAGGGAGAGAGATCTTAAATTATTTTAAATAAAATCTTTCCTTTTTATTTAAAAAAAAAGTTCAAATCCATTTAATTTTAACATTATAGATAGAAATATCTACATGAGCCAAAATGCACTAGACACAACCTATAAAAGTTCAAATCTAGTTTTAGACCTGAAAGAATAGAAAAATAATTTGTTATTTAGAATTTCACTAATCAAAGAGTTGATGACAAATATTGATCTTGATGTGAAAATACACTAGAATTTTTATACTATTGAAGAAAATTTTTCTTGTTTCAAGAACACATATCCAAATACACAAACTTATTTTTTCTTTATTATTGTTATATATTTTTTAATACAAAATTGATGATAATTTTCCCGTATAAGTGTTAGGAATACTTGAGTGTAACTATCAACTAATATAGAAGCTGAAAAGTGTTTATCTCTAAATCAGTCTCTATTGTAAAAAAAGTTGAAATGTAATTAGAGACTAAAAATTTTGTGGCTAATGGTCATAAAAAAATTATTTATCTATTTAGAGACAATGTTTTAGTCTCTGGTTGAGATATAATTAAAAACTAATTTGTAAGTCACTATTAATCTATTTTAGAGATAAATGAAATGTAAGATATTATTCAAATAAAAGAATATTTTACGCTGAACTGCTAATCGTCATCGTATAAAACAGGTTCAGTGTTTTCAGTCAAAGAACATGAACCTGAGAGCGTTTTCTCTGGTGGGGATGCCTGTGGCGGTTGGGCTTGCGTTCTGGCTCGAGGTTGGTTTCTGTGGGCCCTGGCTGGGCCTGTTGTCGGCCCAGGTTTGTTGCGCGGGCCTAATGTTGTATATGATTGGGACCGCCGATTGGGAGTACCAGGCCTGTCGGGCCCAGTTACTCACGGCCCTTGATCAAGGATCCGACGGCCACAAACAACCGTTGCTAGCCGCTGTGGACAAGAACAACAACTCTTGATAAAAAAAATTTATGATGATTGTTGATTGACGGTGTAATATTCTTTTCTTTTTTATAATAATTCTTATATTTATTAAATGGAATTAATTTGTGAAATACAGTTATTGTTATTCTTCTTTTATTCACTGCTAATTTTTTTAACCAAATGAAATGGGAGCTGAGCTGGGTACAATTTATTTAAATTGTTATGGATAAGGAAATGATGATTCTGTCATTGTCAACATCTATTTATATACATACCCTTTATATTTTGTTTCTTATATCGTAAATGCAAATGCGTACTATGTATGTGTCTGCTGTGCTGAGACTAACGGATATATGGATCAATGCCTTATTAGCCAAACTGAGTGAAGCCTCCAACTGTTTGAAATATTGTAGTTCTTGTTTTATGGCTCTCTTTTTTTCTCTCAGAATAAATATCATATCTATCTATTTATTTATGCATCTGTTTTATTTTCATATCTATTTTCATATCTACCACTTTTTAAAATGTTATTTAGTACTATGAAATAAATTTGATTAAGACTATGCAATCATCAATAACAACAATAAAGGAGGTGTAGACATTTTGGAAGAGATAGAAGTAGAGGAGATATAAGTTATTGATGTGATTAAAGTTTAATGTGACAATAAGAGACATGAAAAAAAAATGGAGGGTGCTAATGGGGTATTGACATTATTGGAATGTCTAAATATTCTTATAAAAAATAAAAAATAATTCTTAAATATTTATATGTTATTTTACATTCATTAAGGTTAACAAACTTGAGAATTTACGTAAACTCATGAGAATTTTATAAACTCGACTCATGAACTCAACTTGTTAGAATCCACTTTATAGAAAAATAATAACAAAATATTTATAAATAATGCATCAATTAAATATTTCAACAATATAATAAAATAAAATAGTAAATCATAAATTTCATAATATTTAAATAACCAAGTCTAGTAATGCATCACTACGAGATAATAATTTACAAATGTTATGGTAGTTATAGAGCATTTCCATGGAGGGTTTGCTGTTATTAGAGGTGAAATTTTTTTTATTAAAGAACAACACACTAAATGGACATAAGTTAAATACTAAACAGAAAATAATCTAAAAGACTTATATTTTGATCTAATTTTGTTAAGTTACTGACTCTTTGACTTGATGGTGAACTTGAAAGTCTACTGAGTTTACTTAGATTTTATTGAGTCTACCTAGAGTTCACAAAAAAGAGAGTTTACAATGAGTCAACTCATAGGATACGTAGACTTGTAAACTGGTAAGAGTTAACCAGTTAATTCGAGAGTTTGATAATCATATTTATACTTACATAGAGAAAGAAATATCCTTTAAAAAAATGGAGTAATAGATTGCAGTGATAGAGATATAATAAATATTTATTGTGACATAAGAGAAAAATAGATAAAAATCATATATATCAATGGGATAAAAATATAAATTTAATCTTTATGCATGTAAAATAATTTTACATGATCATTTAATCATAAATTACAGTTTAAATTATTTTAAGATAATTATTTTAAAAGTTAACAAATATATGATACATGATGAATTATATTTGAATAATTGTGTAAAACTTTTTATATTATCATCACTTTTTTTTTCTAAAACTATTTGAGTGTCTAAAGGTCATTAACCTTTTAAAATTTGAAGAATTTAAGGCGTACGGGTGTTAAAAAATGCTGCCCAAACATACTACATTTTTTTTTCTCATTTTACCCTTATCTATTGTTGTAAGTGTACAGTACCCTTTCAAGAATGTTCATTTATTCTATCCTTTGCTATCCACTTATCATTAAGGGATTCATTAATGACACTTCTTTTAAACATAGGTTATTTTATTGAAATGCTGCCGAATACCCTATCTTATTATTAAAAAGTTCAATTAATTTTTTTAATTTTTAAAAATAATTCAATTAGGTTATTTTATTTTTATAAGTTTCAATCATATTCTTTATTTATTTATTTTAAAAAATAGGTTCTATTTTATCTCGTTTTTCTTTCATATGCTCCAAAAAAATTAAACAATAAGATCAAATTTAATTTTAAATTGAATTCATTTTAAAAAGTAAATTATATAATTGAAACTTTTAATAACAAAAGGACACATTTTTAATAATAAGAGGATGAAATTCAACTTTAAAATTAAATGACCAAAATAGCCTTTATTATCGGACTTTTGAATTTCGTATGTGCTCTGTTTTTGTTACTGTTTACTTTAGTTATACTTTAATCTGTGTTGTACTCTTGAAGTGGGTGCAACTATGTATTGTTAATTTATTGATTCAGTATTGTGCATGGGCAATTAAGAGTGCTGCAATTACGCACATGTTGAATAGAAATTGTGAAAAATAAGGTTGTTGTTGGTAAATTTCATTTTGATAAAAAAAAGAGGGAAAAATGTTGCAGAGACAAGAAACTAGAGCAGAAGTATAGGAGGTTAAAATATCTCCAAAACAGAAAAACCCTGATCCTACCGGAAATGTGACATAAAAAGTTCAATAAGCTACTCAAGATTAATCTTGATTACGAGTTCAGATGCTACAAGTGTTGTAACAGTTTTAAATGTATCACATGAGGACCAAATAACTCACTGCGGTCACTTACTTTTAGATGTTTGTTTGACTCTTGCATTATTTTGTGTCTCTAAATGCAGTGAAGAACCACCTTCTAAGATGGCTAGGGAAGGTGATATTTCTGGGGCTAAGATAGCTGAGATAATGGAAGCAATGGATTATTATGGTGTGCGCAAGAGATCGAGATAGGTATGGTATGTGTATGATCAGTTTTAGTCTCCATAATATATTATATTACCAGTATGTCTGATTGTCTCTAGGATAAGTTGGATTTGAAAGATAAATTGGTTGTTCATCTTCATTTCAGATTGCGAAGTATATTTTATTTCATTTCTTTTATTTTTTCTACATAAGCAAAGATCACTCTCAAAGAAGTTGTTGGCTTTTATTTTTTCTTAGTCTCCTAATATATTTTGTTAGCAGTTTGTCAGTTCATAAGCAAAGACTACCCTGAAAGAAGTTTATAACATTTCTTTAATGCTTTTAAAAAGAGAGTAGATTACAAGTTTTGGTCTTCAGCAATGGAATGGACATCAGAGGAAATACATTTGGCGTTATGGTTTTGGAAGAAAATTGAAGATTTTTTATTCATGCTTATTACATTTTTTGCTCAGAGCTGTTTGTAAGGAGTTTCCATTTTTTATATGCAGGGCAGCTTTGTTGCATTCTGATTTTTCCCCCTTATTCCTTTTTTTTCCATGAATTTTTTGTTTTACTTTTACATGATAGGTTTTCACTAGTTTAATTCTGCACCTCTTTCCTTGCATGCTTTTGGTCTTTTATTTTCTTATACATTAATACATATAATTAGCCACGATGTAGAGTGGCTGTAGATGAAAGTGTAAAAAAATAAGCATTGAGTTGCAAGTTATGTAACTATCTTCTGCTTTAAATTTTAATGTAACTTACATGACACCTTTGAAATATTCTGGATCAAAGAATAAACTTGACCCTAAGTTAACACGGATGCTGGGTGATGCCACGCTTCACTATGCATGTGGCCGTTATGACCAGGTACATTATTCTGTCACGTGACAATCCTTAGCTTCTGGCACTGGAATTTGCTAGTAGTTACTGTCACAGTTCTCTACGTTGAGGAAAAAATGATGGTTAAATAAGTCATTTTACTATATTCATTTCTTTTATGAGGATTGTTTTCTGGTATTAAGTACCTTAGGAGATAGGATAAATGATAATGTTTCTTTGTTTAGGCTCTTTGTGTCTTGAGGATATGATCATCTGATGCAACCTGGGGTATTAAATGCATGTGTTTGTTTGACATACCTTTTTGGATGCTTTTTTCTAATCAACCCTGTTTTTTTGCTCAAAATCTTCCTATTTTCTGATAATTGTTAAGAAATCTAACTTCATCAAATTGATGAAGTATTCACCCTCACTCATGATATCGTTGCCACTTGCCACTAGCAGAAACTCATTAGGTGGAAGTTGCATTCCTGTTTATTGAAACGCTTTCTAACATTACCCCTTTCTAATTATCTCAACTATGCTAGACGGCATAAGAGCAGGTTTAATTTTTCTGATTCTGAATGTTTTTTTGCTTCTGTTTAAGCTTGATATGTATTATACATTTTGCCACTGTTTTAGGCTTTTCATATTAGTTATGGATTGCTTTGCTCTGTTGGCTTTTTGCAGGCTAAAGCTGTGTTGCATGAAGTTATTAGGCTGGCACCAAAATTGCATGAGTCGTATCGCATCCTTGGACTTGTCTATACTTCACTCCAGGATTATGAAAGAGCTATGGCTTTTTACTTGATCGCTGCTCATTTGAATCCAAAAGATTAGTCTCTTTGGAAAATGATTTTTACCTGGTCCACGTGAGATGGCTTTTCAGTTTTGTTGCCACTGTTACTTTTTGTGAAGTTTTTTTTTTTTTTGACTCGGCAAATGTTAATTGTTAGTTTGTTTTTGTGAAGATATTATTCTGGAATAATTTGGCTGCATGAATTTGTACTCCTACTCTAATTGTGAAAGAGCATCAAATTGCATCAAGTAATGTATCCTTGAAAAAAATGACCCATGTATGAAGCAGTGTATTAATGGAGAATATGGTTCACAATTAACTTCATATTCTATTCCAAAATACCTCTCCACTTTATTTTTCTTCCTCATTGTCCTTGGAGTTTGTTACTGTTTCTAATTTTACTAAGTTTATGCATGCATTAATTTTAAACAGTGCTGTAAGAAATAGTTTAGTTACCGAGTTGAGAATCTTTTTCAAATGCAGAGAACAAGGTTATGTTGATCAAGCCGGTTATTGTCTTATGAAAGCAATAAAAGCAGATCCCAAAGATGTTACTTTTAGAGGTCATCTTGCAAGGCTTTTTGCTGAACTTGGACATTATCAAAGAGCTGCACTGAAAGCAGCAGCTAAAGTTGGTGTTTTGCTTTGAGACACATGAACATGCATTTAATTTTCTATGAATTCAATCCTTTGCTATAATTTTTTTGTTAATGATTATTTTCTTATGAAGATAATGGTTTGCCTTGTGATGCTTTGTAATGCATTTATCTGCATCTGCTTGTATGTCATATGGCCTGTATCTATATATTGTCATTTGTCACTCTTATCCAGGGGAGCAAACATCTTTGGCATGGTAAAGGGGTGCATTTAAAATATGATGTTTGAGAGAGTAAAATTCAAATATTTTATTTTACCAAAATGATTTATATGCAAAAGTAGAAGGTTTGAGGAACTGATAATATTTTATTCTGATTTAATTAAATATTTTGTGGTTGACTTTCAATATTGAATTGAATTTATTCTGCTTTCTATTAGTTCTACAAAAAATGTGGTCAAGTTGAATACTCTGTTCGTATTCTTGAAGACTATATGAAGAGTCAACCTGATGGAGCAAATGCAAGTGTAGTTGATCTGCTGGGTACCATATTGATGGAAACTAAGGCACATGATAGAGCTCTGCAGCATATTGAGCAGGCTCAAGCAGTAAATGCGAGGAAAGAATTGCCTTTGAATTTGAAAATTAAGGCCGGAATTTGCCATGCTCATCTTGGAAACATGGAGATGGCTCAGGTGTGTTGCATGCATACTGATAATTGAATTAACTGTGTTTGCCTTAACAATGGCCACTTTTAATTTTGCTTGAACCTCAGATATGTTTATTGGCATTCAATGATTATGAGTATTGAGTTGAGACTTTCTTAGTTATCTTTCATTTTGCCTCTTTCATTTTGTATGTTCTTTCTTGCGTCCTCATCAATTTATGGGTAACAGACATTGTTACCTATCCATCATAATATCTCCATCCGTGTAATATATCCCTTTTGAATTTTGGGTTTTGAATGAGGTTTTTAAGTGACTTTTTGCTGATTTCCAATGTTAAAGAAATTTTTTGTTTGTCTCTCTTTTTTTCTCCTTAATAAAAAAATAATTTAAATATGTTTTTAAACCTTTAAATTTTTATAATTATTTGTTTTAATCCTTTGTTCTTCAAATTTTTTAGAAAGTTACTTTTAGTCTCTTATTTTTTTTAATGATATCATAATTTGTGACGATTTTATAGTCAGAAATGTTTTTTTTTTCTTTCTTAATTTAATTTATTTAAAATAATTTGTAATAGTTTAAAACCACCAAAACAGGTAAAAAATCACAATTTTACATTCATGTTTTTATTTTTCTTCTTTAAAATCATTAAAATATATAAAAAACGATCATCAAATCATACAAGTAAAATATTTTGGTGGTTTAAAATCATATTTAAAAAAAATAAATGAAAAAATAAGTTTTGATAGTTAAAAACCTACAAAGTGTGAAACTATAAACACAATGAATAAAGAGGGACTAAAAATAACTTTTTGAAAATTTGATGAACTAATGAAAATATTTATTTTCTGAAGGACTAAAAAATATAATTACCTAAATTTAAAGGACTAAAAACATATCTAAACCTAAAAAAATTAGACTTGTGGTCCTCTTTTATATCATCTTTTTTCCTTTCTAACAAAATACCTTATTTTCTTAAAAAAAAAAAAAGTTCAGGCTCTTGGTCTTTGTACTCTTGTACAACTCTCTTCCCCCACCTCTTTTCCGAAGCATAGTATATCATTATTTTTGGTAACATTTTCTGTGTTTCTTATTAGCTTGATTGAATACTATGTTGGAGTGCAAGCAGATGTGTCTAGGACCTGCAATGGCAGTGTATGAATCTTTCTTCTGACTTTATGTTCATTAATTTGTATGTATTACCTAACATTTTCATTTGATTACCAGGTTCTCTTTAATGATTTGAAACCAGAGAAAGCAAGCAAGCATGTTGACTTGGTTACTGAGGCTGCAGACTCATTAGTGGGTCTTGAACATTATAATCCTGCATTGAATTATTATTTGATGTTGGAAGGAAATATTGAAAAAGAAAATGTACGGTAACTCCTTCCAATTTATAGCAATTATCTGTTTAATTTTATACCAGTAATTTGCTTGAGTAGTTGACTTTTTTTTCTTCTTATAATCTGATGAGCTGTATTCTTATTGCCCCCATCTATTAGGCACAAATACAAAATGTGGGTATGATACAACATGGGCATGGAATACAACAAATTTTAAAACTATTGGACAACACAGCTGTATTATAAACTTAATCTAAAGTTAACTTTAAAATAAAAAGTTAAATTACAAAAGAGAATTCATGTTTTAAAAATGAGCACAAGTTATTATAAACACAAAAAAATGCAAAAATTATCTGATTATTGTGCTGACGTCTAATCACTATTGGTATAAAAGTTTTAAAAATAAAAGTATAAAAATTATAAAAGTGCAATTAAAAGTATTTAAAGTTTTTGTGCAGTATCCAACATGGATGTGTATCTGACACAAATACAACACGACACAGCCACTATTTAGGCCACTTGAGGGTTGGTTAGAAATATGTATAAAAAAAACCATTCATGTGTCTTTACCTAGCAGCTTAAGCTTTTGGTATTGTTGGTTTGTGGCAATTTCCATTCACTTCTCCTCTCTAGCTTAATTAACACTATGTATAACTAAAAATTAAGTTCAGATGTTCTCTCTAAAACAATAGAAATGATGTTATGCGATATTCACAACTTGAATTAATGATGTTGGTGCACTTGATCAGTTAAGGGTTTATGTTGAAAATTTCCTTGATTTTGCATTTCTGTGACATTTTCAGATTTATTGTTTCATTTCTCATTTAGATTCTCTCCAAGCTGTTGAATCTGTTCTAAATTGCATGAGTGGAAAATAGAATACCTTGTGCTAAGAGTGATCAGATGGAGCATTAACTCCCCTGCCCCTGCAAAAAGAGTAAATGAGTAGTACTATACCTTGACAGTTGAAACTTAACCATTTATTTATTTTTCTGAAAAGGAAGAAAAATGTAATTTCGGCAACCTCTGCCTGAGCTTCAATATGCTACTCTCTTCTTATCCGTTAGATAATTTTATTTGATTGTGTTAGTTGTTTGGATGCCACTGGAGTTTCATGACAGTGGATAATCCAAGAGTTGCAATGACACTGGTTTCTAGGTTAAGAAGTCACTAGTGGCAAGTGGGTCATGTGCAAAACTGGCTTCTTAGGAGACTTTCTGACTGCTTTGATTTGGCGCAAAACTCGATTTATTTGTTTGTGGGTTCTCATCAGGAAAGAACTGTTAGATTTAACAGGTTGCAGACTTCTGGGAGTTGTCTATATCAAGCACATTTTAGGGGGTTCTAAGTGTTAGTTGTCAAAGTTATGGCATAGATTGATCGAATGTGCTTTGTTTGTTTTGTTCTATGCTTCTTACAAGCTGAAAGCTTGTGTGCTCTGTGGCTCAAGAGATAA
The DNA here is from genome assembly GCF_000004515.6 of Glycine max. Lineage (NCBI taxonomy): Eukaryota > Viridiplantae > Streptophyta > Magnoliopsida > Fabales > Fabaceae > Glycine > Glycine max. Next base: position 14,721,922 of record NC_038243.2, read on the forward strand.
TGATTTGAAGTATTTATGATATTATGAATGTTTTATAGGCTTTTTGTTAGGGAAATGTACAAGGATCATTTAGTCACTCACTCCTCACATAAAAAGAGTTGACGGTCAATGTTATGTTAACACAACTATTGAGATCTATTTTAATAAATTTGTTTTGCTTCTCATTATTTTCTTCTTTGGAATTCGTGAATATCATGCTTTTGCTGTCTGTCATTTTCTGTCTAAGGGCTTGAAGGAAATGTTAGAGGAAATGTATTGCTTATCTGAATCAATTATCAAATGTAAATGTTTACTGTTTGCAATTTTATTTTATTTTACTTTGGCTCTTTTTTGTTTCATGATACTATTTATCCAGTTTAGAAATATATTTTCAGTGTATGCCTTTCATCATCTTCACTATGTTATCAGGATAATCTGATATTGAACTTCTTTCTTGCAGGATTTTCTATGTCTGAAAATTGCTAGGTGTTATATATCCTTGAAAGAAAGGTCACAAGCAATTCTCTTTCATTCCAAAGGCAAGGTTTTATTTTTAATAAGAATGGTATTTAGGTAAAAATAGTACTTTGTGAAAACCACTTCCCCAGTTCCCCCTTTTTTTTCAGTACATGAAATATTTTATCCATCATTCCTTCTGGTGCTGAAGCTTCTGAAATGAATGTTTTTGACAAAAGCTCCAAGTTTGGTTCCACACTTTTTTCTTGGGGGAGTAGGAGTTCTCTTAAGTATCATAATCAAGTCTGCCGGCTACAGTTCTCGAATGTATTTTGGTTTGCTTTGCTGGAGTCTTGAGTGATATCTTGCTTATTTAAGTTTGTAAACTTTTTGTCCATCATAACATACCAGGAGATGTTGTGTAACACCTCAGTATTTGTTTTTCTATATTAAATAAATATATGATGTATTGCAAAAATGTTTTTAATAAATAAATAAATAAATAAATATTATTGTAAGTTATTATTGTGGGAAAAAATAAAATGGGTTTATGTTAAAAAAAAGTTTTATTGGCTTGTGTTTTGAGTTAAGTTTTGAGCTTTGTCTCATTTTCCATAAGTTTTTGCTCTAACCCTTGGTTAATGCGTTCAGTCATCACCAATAGAGAACAAAACAATTTTTTTTCCAAAAAGCTTGAACCCGTAACCTCTTTTCTTTCTTTGGACTTTGGTGCCACCGAGAGCCAATGCGAGGATCGTCGCACGAAATCCCGTCGGAGTTGTGAGTTAGGATCAAAATGATTACCTCTTCTATATGTTTTTTTCTTGAGAAGTGAGATTATCTGATTCATTGATATGACTATGGTTGGGGTAGCATGGTTGGCTCTAAACTCCAATTTGGCTTACGGATAAATCAAAAACATATATAACAAATTTTCTCTATTGGTGATGATTGAACGTATTAACCAAGGGTTAGAGAAAAACTTATGTGTCATGAGACAAAATCCAAAACATAACTCATATAACACATGCTAATAAAACTCTTTTATTTATTTATTTTTAGCATAAACCTATTTTATATTTTTTCCACGATAATAACTTAAAATAATATTCATTTATTTATCAAAACCATTTTTACAATATATCATATATTTATTTAATATAAGAAAACAAATATTAAAGTGTTATTACTCTTTCCTGTTTTAAGAAATTTCATCCTCAAAATTTACCTGAAGGGGACAAGTCTGAATAAGACTTCCTCATAATTTTCCAACTCCTATGTAGCACTATTCTCAGTGGCTCCTCCCCAAATGACTTTGATCATAGGAATTTTCTTTCCTCTTAGTTGCTTTCCCTTTGATCCTCAATCCTCAACGGGAAAATCTCAAAGGTTATTTTTTCCTTTACTTGAATATTATCTGATTCAATCACATGTGAATGATCATAGATATATTTTGAGTTGGGAAACATGAAAGACACTATGGAGATTTGAAAGAGATTGTGGCAAGACAGTTCTATAGGCAACCTCGCTGAGTCTCTCTAGGATTTGGTAAGGACCAATGAACAAGGAGTAAGTTTTCGTGACTTCAACACCCGACCAACCTTAGTCCAAAGAATGCCTTTAAAAAATATATGATCACCTTCCTGAAACTTAAGATTTTTTCTCCTCTTATTATGATAACTTTTCTTCCTACTCTAAGCTACTCTCATCCTTTCTTTGATTAACTTGACCTTTTTTAGTAGTCTGTCACATTACTTCAAGCCTAAGACAAGACTCTCATCAGCTTCTAGCCAACACAAGGATGTCCTACATCTCTTCCTATATAATGCTTCAAAGGGTGTCATCTCAATGTTGGAATGAAAGCTATTGTTATAGGTAAACTCTATCAAAGGCAAGAAACTATCCCAACTACCCCCTTGCTCTAACACACAAGATCTAAGAAAATCCTCTAAGGATTTGACGACTCTCTTGATTTGTTTATCAGTTTGAGGATGATAAGCTGAACTCAACCTAAGCTTAATTCCCAAGGCTTTATAAAAGCATTCCCAAAATCTAGAGATAAACCTAATGTTTCTATAAGAGACTATGCTAGAGGGCACACTATGCAACCTAACAATTTGATTGATATATAGGGTGGTAAACCTCTCTAGGGGGTACCTCATGTTTATTGGGATAAAGTGAGCAGACTTGGTTAACCTGCTTGCCATAACCTAAATTGAATCTAACCCTCTAGGGGTTTTAGGAAAACTCATCACGAAATCCATGGGTATACTATCCCACCTCCACACGAAAACACTTAAAGGTTGCAAAAAACTTGGAGACTTTTGATGTTCTATCTTAGCTTTTTGACACACTAGACAAGAATACACAAACTTATCTACCTCTTTCTTCATACCAGGCCACCAAAACATCTTCTTAAGGTCCTAATACATCTTGGTGGCACCAGGGTAAATACTCAAGCTACTCATATGGCCTTCCTCTAGGATCATCTTCCTAAGCTCGAGAATGCTAGGCACACAAATTTTGTCTTGGAGTCTCAAAACTCCATTAGCTCTCAAAATAAAACTACTTTGCTTATCTAGAGTTATGGACTCTAAGTGCACTAATAGGAAAGTGTTAGACTTCTGATAATATCTAATCTCTTCTACCAATCCACTGACTACTTTCAACATACCCAACCTCACACTCTTAGGGGTAACCTCACAAACTAAGCTCATATCTCTAAACTGCTCTAAGAGGTCTAACTCCCTAACCATAAATGCAGATATAGACAAATATTTCCTACTCAAGGCATTAACCACTACATTGGCTTTACCTAGGTGGTAGCTAAGCTCAAAGTCATAGTCCTTAAGGAACTCCAACCATTTCCTCTGCCTCATATTCAACTCCTTATGGTCTAATAGGTACCTAAGACTCTTATGATCACTGCAAACTTCAAACCTAGAACCATACAGGTAATGCCTCCAAAGCTTGAGGGCAAATACCACGACTGCCAACTCCAAATCATGAGTGGGGTAATTCCTCTCATGAGTCTTCAACTACCTAGAAGCATAGGCTATTACTTGGCCCTTTTGCATAAGCACTCCACCTAAACCCATTTTACACGTATCACAAAACACTACGAAAACCTCACTTGGGTTAGGCAACACTAACACCGATGCTGATGTTAACCTATTCTTAAGGTCTTGGAAGCTACTCTCACACTGACTATCCCACAGAAAGGCTTAACCCTTATGAGTCAACTTGGTCAAAGGCATGACTAACTTAGAAAAACCTCTTATAGCAACCTACTAAACCTAGGAAACTCCTAATCTTAGAAACTGATTCCCATCTTTCTTTATTACTAGCAAAATTAGGTCTCCCTAGGGTGACACACTAGGTCTTAAATTATTTCCCTAGCAAGTCCTGTAATTATTTCTTGAGTTTAGCTAACTGTAAAGGAGACATTCTATAAGGTGTTACAAATATGGATATGGAAAACTCAATCTCATGCTTAGGTGGTAGACTAGTAACATCTACTGGGAACACTTCAGGAAAATCTCTCACTATAGGCATATCCTCACTACTACCTCATTCTCAAGTTTATGACTATCTATCATCATGTATACTCGGGGGTTCTCTTTCAAGGACACCTTTACTTGGTTGTTGGTGATGAATCTTGGATCCTTACCCTCACATGACTCTCCAAACACAATAGACTTATCAAAATAGTTCAACAAGACATGGTTGGAAGATAACTAGTCCATACCAAGAATCACATCCAATTGACTAAGAGGTAAACATATCAAGCTAACTGCAAACTACATATTGGCATCACAAGACAATTTAAACAAACATCGAAAGTAGTAACAAGACCATTAGTTGGTGTGTCAACAACCAAATCAAACTTTAAAGAAGACACAAAAAAGTTCAACTTTTTAACACATGCATACGACACAAAAGAATGAGTTGCATTAGAATCAAAAAGCACAACCAAATGAGTTTCACCTATGGAACATGTACCTTGGATTAGTTCATCGGACTCTGAGGCTTCATCACTACTAAGAGCAAAGACTCTTCCAATGACTTTTGGTTGATGGTCTGGGAACTGTGTCCTTCACTCCTCATCTCCTTCTTAGGACCAGGACAATCTCTTTCAATGTGCCCTTATTTTCCACACTGTCACCACTAGTAGGTTGATTGGTGGTGGTTTTCTGACTCTTGTAACTATGATTAGACTGGTTGACGATAGTTGAATATGACTTTATACGGTTGAGAACACCAAACTTCTTATCCTTCATTAGATCCACATTCTTATAATGTGTAGTTCTTGACCTGCTATTCTCATCATAAATCCTACATTTATTCACCAGTGTGGAAAAACGTTGAATCTCCTAGTAGTTAATGGCTTGCTTGATCTCAATCAAGACCTAGTTAAGGTCTTGCACCATGCACAACTAACAATGACCGTTGGATCTCTAAACTAGAGGTAGTCCATAGCACGTGATATTTTTTCATAGTAAAATAAAAAAAAATAAACCGGTACAGCTTTTTCTAGTGCGCGGCGGAATGACAACAACTGCCTTTTATGATTTTCTATTGAATTTTAATTACAAAGTAAAAGATTAAATTATTTGTCTGTTTAATATAATTACTTTCAGAGAAAAAGATTATGCACATAGATATTAAATTGTTATTGTTTATTATTGACAACAATCTTGCCCATGACAATAAACAATTGGACTCTGTGCCTATTTTATGCACGCGTGAGAATAAAAATATTTTATTTTGTAATAACTTAAATTCTATTTATATAATTTAATTATTTTATTGTTATAATAATAATTTAGTATTATATATTTCTTATATTTATTTTTAAAATATTACTTTTCATAATAATAATTTAGGTTACGATCAAGAAATATTTTTTAATTCTATTTACCATTATTTGATATAGTTTAATAATATATTTGGTTCATTAAATTTAAATTATGACATTTTTGAGTATAAATTCTATCATTTTGAAATTAGGTACTCAATAATATCATAACTTAAATTTAATTATGATTAAATTTAAATTTTTAGCATTTTCTTATAAGAAACATCATAATTTAAATTAGTCTTAATTTTTTTTTATCATAAACACTCCAAGTATCATTTATGGGAGACAATCATAATATGATATTATTATGGTGAACCATAATGGATTTTTTAATAGTTAACACAACTTTAAAACAGGAAGGAGTCATTTTAAAAACATTTGTTAAGTAAGTTTCAAAAAATATTATAAACTATTTTAAAAATTGTTTATCAAATAGTTAAATAATTTTTTTGACTTTTGTTTCTATTTTTTTTTTAGCATATGATAGAGTTTTCTCATTTTTCCTTTTATTATATATGATATAGGTAGTGACGTATAATAAGTCTATTATTATTATTATTATTATTGTTATTGTTATTATTATTATTATTTGAATACCTTATAAATAAAAAATTACAAGTGTTTTAGATTAATTAAAATCTAAAATTATAAATGCTCCAAAATATATTTTTATCAATAAAATCAAATTGAAATTTGCATATAAATATTACATAAATATGTTTATTTTATATTTTATATTTTTTAGTTAGTTAAATAATAGATCATTTTATCAAATACTAATAATTTAATAGGTTATTTATCAAGTTACTAACTAACTTTTCAGTTAACTTTTTAACTTACAGACTTTTGAATTTTTGTCTAACTTTCCAACTAGTTTTGCAAAACATAAACTTGAAGTAACTTTTTCTTCTTCTTAATTTTATCTTCACTAATTTATTTGAAATTTCTTCTTATCATTTTATTCAATTTAAAACTTTGCTTATTTTAACATTCTTACAAATACTAAATGACATATTTATTTTCTTAGTTATTATGAAACTTATAATTCTACTTTCTATCATTATTTTGTTTAATGTTGAACTATTTATTTTATTATTTAAAATATTTATTCACGGGACAAAAGTTGATAAAAAATTATAAAGAATTTTTTTTTAATTTATTAGTTAATTTTATCAAACACTTTCAATTTAGTTAGTTTATAAATTTTTAACTTTTCAACTTTTAGCTTATAAATTTTTAAGTAACCTATTCGCTAGTTTTATCAAGCAGAGACATTTTCAACAAGTTTATAAGTTTTTAACAATTTATCAATTAGTTTTACCAAACATAAAATTATGAGCTTATTTAGGATACAAACTTATTTTAGTATCTTATAGGTTATTTTCTTAAGCTTTTTTAAGTGTTTATAAGCTACTAGGTTTTCTTCTTCTTTTCAATTTTAATATCACTAATTTATTTCAAAAAACCTTTTTACTCTTTTATTCAATTAAATTTTTTTTACCTCTTTTAAAATTTTTATGAAACATTTAATATTTTTTTCATTAGCTACCGTTATCAAATATCCTAAGTATTTGTGGATAATACTCTTGGGACTTTAATATATTCACATCATCCTTAACCACTTAATAATTATTAATAAGAACATAATTAATACTCTCTTTTGCATTTGAACTGTATAAAAAAATAATTAATTTCACACTGATTAAAAAAATTAATTAATATTATTTAATTTTACTAATATCAAATAAAAAATAAAAAAACAAATTACTGTAATATTCCCAAGATTTTCACTAATTACACAGTTCCTCTTTTTATTTTTTTTCACTCTACTGAAAACTCCCTATCTTGTGTTATGATTCCAATGACACCCCCTTAGTCCTTAACGTCATTAACAGATGGTACAAGTGACTAGTACATGGTATTTTAATAATTTTTTGTTCCCAAAATGTCCTTGTCCCCTTCCTTTGAGTGATTTCATCTTTCCGAACTCAGAAAGAGCTTAAGCTTGTTTGTGAATTTGCACAAATCCATAACATTGGAAAAATAACCGAATGAAACATGACAAGAGTACAACACAAAAGATAGATTCTTCCTTGTCGGCTTATAGTTATAGAGGCCCCAAACCAAAACGCAACTCCCTTGCAGATTGGGTCTCAACGAAAATCGCACTCTCTCAATCTTCTTCCTCCTACAGCAAACAACCCAAAAACCAAGCAAAAAAATTGAGACCTAACATCGAAAGCCCCTAAAACAGAAAACGCGATTCATATTTTTCATTGTCGACAAAGCAAAAGAGGCTGGTTTTCTTTCTTCATTGTCGGCAAAGTAGAAGAGCTTGGGGGATTCGAATTTGAATCTGAAGTCAGAACCGCGATTCGGGGATTGTGGACATCAACTATGAATTTGAACCAGTTGCCGTTGGAATCAAATAAGGATTCGAGATTTATACGTGGTTGAGGGGTGGTTGCAACCATTATTGATGGCATTGAAAGAATAGATCTATGTGAAAATGAGATGGAGGGAAACGGTGACAGGATGGAAAAAAACAAAACATTTATCATCCTCAAACTGAAAACTCGCAGTATACTGTACCGTTAAAATCTTCCTTTTCATTTCTTACCTTTGCATGTGTGGAAGAGGTCGATGATGACACCGATTTGCAGTGGGCACCGGCGGTGAGGGTGATGGAAGTACAGTGATGCTTTTTTGTTTTAAATTTTTTTATCCTTGTATTGTTTTTTTTTTTTAAAAAAAGGGACCAGGACATGCATGTAATTCACTTCAAAATATTTAAAGCTGCTAGATTAGGGGGAGTGAAAGATATGTCTGAAAAAGAAGAGGATGTGTGTGTAATTAGTAGAAATTTTAGGAATGTTGCTGTAATTTATTTAAATAAAATTATTTTTAAAATATTTTTTATTATCATGAATAAAAAAGAGTGGGTAATTTTTTGTTGATCACAATCTAAAATGAATTGCAGCAAGTAATATTATAAAAATAAATATAAAAAAACTGTTATTATAACAATGAACATAATTAAATATTTTATAAAATAAAATTTAAATTACTTACAAAACAAAATTGTTTACTCCAAACAAAAAGTCTAGTTATTTTTTATCATTAAATTAAAATTCTAGTTATTTATTGTTATGGGAAAGATGATTGTCAATAGTAAACATAAAATAATTAGATTAACAAACAAATGAAATAGTTTCCCTTCCAAAAAGTATAGTTTCATCTTACTTTGTAATTAAAATACAAAGAAAAATCATACTTATAATATTTAATTTAAAAATAATAATTAATTTAATTTATAATAATAAATTTATGCTAAATTAATTTTTTTAAATTATCATTATTATTAATATTTATTTTTCTTCTAATTCTAATTATTTGTCAATATATTTTTTTTATTTAAATAAAAAATATTTCTAGTCTAATAATATTTAATACAGACAATATTATACATTAAATTTTATAAAAAACAACAAATATCATTTTAAAAATTTAGATTTTATAAATAAATAAGAACCAAGAAAATAAAAGAAAAGACAATCTGTCAAAGTTGTCATGTTACAACGCATCAACAAAGGATACACACGACGATGAACCTGACTAGCTGTCCCCTGTGCTATCTCTTAAAAACCACACACTTCTAAAATTGAATCACAAAATTAAATTTAGTCAAGATATCAGAACAAATCTTAAGAAATTCACCGTGACAATTAAAGCTTCTCCGATGACAAAAAATAAATAAAATTAAGGAATCGTTTCTTAGAAAGTTTCTTATTCTAAGAAACACACCAAACATTTTAGTTGGGACCCTCAACCTCAAGTATCTTTCTTTAGAGGACACATCGCTCCAGAAAAGTAATCAGTAATGGGTGGGAGACAGATGGATATAGATTTCACTGTTGAGGCATTAGTGTTACTTTTCCTTTTTCTTTTTTCTTTTTTCCTTGAGTTTGGAGAAATACACAATTTTGACTTTCCGCTGCTCTTACTTCTCAACCTTTTTATTGCTTTTCCTCTTTTTAGGAGACCACTATTAGTTATAGTCTATATTTGGTTTATAGTTTTTGTTTTATTCTCTGAACGCCAACTAATCAAATCAAATAACTTTATTATAAATCACTTGTTAAAATTAAATTCAGGCTTTATTTCTTCTATCCTAATCCTGCTTTTGCCTCCAACTAAACACTATGATAAAATCTTAAGTTTAAAGAATAAATAATAACATGTACTGATAAATATAAATCTTTAATGCATAATAATTTTTTTACTTCCATACACTATATTTTTTTAGAAAAAGATTGTATATTAACAACATAAATTTTTTTACACGTTATGTTAAAGTAATTCAAACGATAATTTTTTTACTTTTATAACAGTTATTTTAAAAATACTGTAAAAAATAGTTATATATTAAAAGTATATCATGGATAATTTCTCATTGTTTATAAGTGTAAAAGCTTTTATACAAATAATAATACCTATTAAACTCAATTTTTAAATTGTGTGAATAAAATGAATTATAAGAATCTATTGCATAAATAAGTTTATTTTTGTTAATTCTTTTGTCAAAAAATATATAATAATTTTTAATGAAGAGAGATGGAGATGTGTTATGTGGTAAAGCTTTTTTTTTTGTGTGTGCTATGTGGGAAACCTTATTTCACTTTTTTCATGGATTTTATATAGGATAACTTTATGTAATCCTTTTTTTTTTCCTTTTCCAATGAATAAAAAGAGTTTAAGAAGAATTTCAAATACAAACATTATCCTAATATTAAAATCTAATTGATAACATCATTGACAAGAATAATATTCTTATCTTTATTTAAATAATTAGTCTTTATACTCATGCAACACATATGGAATTTTTTATTTTAGACATAAATTATAGTTATTATTTAAATTACACGGTTAAAATATCTATTTTATTTTTAGTTATGTATTATTTTATGTAATTAACTCTTAGGTGGGAAGGTGACATCATTATATGACTATCACATTTTTGTAATTTTGTTGGTCTGGACACACCTTGTGACAATATTTGTGGTTAATAAATTTGTTTAGTCTTTTATAAAAATATTTTATTTTTGTTAAAAAATTATAATTCCTCCATTGAATTATTTTTATGATATATAATACTATTTTTTTTATTTTATAAATATTAATTTGAAACAATTTATTATATAAAAATTATTTTATATCATATAATAAATGAATGTATAATAAATAAAATCAAATATTTATTAATGATACAATTAAGATTCATTGTCCTTCCCCTCCAATTATATATATTTAATAATAAATGTGTATTTAACATTTACTAATGAATACTAATATATATATTCATAAGTTTAAAATATAATGGAGGACTCTGTCCCATAATAATTATTATGTAAGGAGATAAATTATTCTAAAATAATTATTATTTTAATTTTTCAATGTAATATTAATTATTTTTTTTTCACTCATATCCTTTATAATATTAATTAACATGAGCTAAAAAAATAAATAATGAATTGATGATGATAAAATTAATTTTATAAAATTAATATTTTTTTATTTATTTATTGATTTTTCTTAATCTGTCTAAAATAAAGTAAGACAACAATTATAATAGAATCGAGGAAATATATCATATAATAAATGAATGTATAATAATCAACTAATATAATCAACTAATGATACAGTCTTGCAATACATAATAATAAATGTGCATTTAAAATCTATTTTCTTTCAAACGATTCACTAAAACATATTATTTATTAAATTAATTAAATAAAATTAAAATAATTAAAAAGAAACTGTCTAAAGTGTTTTCTCATTATAGGTGGTAAAAATTGCGTCAAAACTATTACACTTTATAAAAGGCATCCTAAAATTTGAAAAATAACAAAAAAAATTAAGAAGTAAATTATTCAAATTTAAATTACAGGCATATATTTTAAACAAATTTGACTCATCTTGAGTTAATTACAGCTCAAAGTGACTCTCAAATACTGAATGTTTTAAAAAAAGTAATAATAAAATAGTTAATAAAATACTAAATTAATAGAAAGCCTACTTTTAAGAAGTAAGAACTAAAACGGAGTTCTATTGCTTTCTTTTCTGGAATCTGATTCCATCAAAGGTAGAGGTAGGCTACCTTTCTCTCTGATTATTACTTTACCACAGTCCTATTGTTAACTGTAGCATTTTCTTACTTTATATTATTATATATCATTTATATGAAACCAACCTACTAAGTTAACTCATAGTATTTATTATTAAATTTCATGAACTTTCTTTGTTCCCTCCCTGCATGTTCCATGGGCTCGTTTTTTGTCATGTAACGCAGATTTTCACGAGGGCTTGACAGAGTCTTTCTTCGGTTTCATTTATCTTGTTTTGTCTTCCTTTCACACCCTTTATAGGAATTGGGCCAATAAAATTACATAGTAACTTACTAAGTATATGTCTCTCATTCACATTGACACTGTTTGCTTTTCTTTTTATTTCATTTCTTATTATTTTGGAGGGTCTCAAACAATTGCATATTTTAACGCCCCACGTTTCACCATATTTTTAGGTTGTTGCTCTAATTCTTGCAGTGAGGCTATGGGGAGAGCCACTAGGTGGGTGAAGAGTTTGTTTGGAATAAGAAAAGAGAAAGAGAAGAAACAAAACTTCAAGTGTGGAGAGGCTAAAAGCATGGAATTCTGTTGTTCTGAGAGTACTAGTAATTCAAGAGTTTTGTGTCACAATCCAGGGACTATAACCCCCAACCTTTCTCAAGCTGAGGCTGCTTGGTTACAATCCTTCTACACAGAGAAGGACCAAAACAAGCACGCCATCGCCGTTGCTGCTGCCACGGCAGCAGCAGCTGATGCTGCCATGGCAGCAGCACAGGCTGCAGTGGCGGTTGTTAGGCTCACCAGCCAAGGAAGGGGTGGCACCATGTTTGGGGTTGGACCTGAGATGTGGGCTGCCATCAAGATTCAAACAGTGTTTAGAGGATACCTGGTGAGTTTCTAACTTTTAACTTTGTTTATTTATGTCAAAAAATTATAGACATTTTGGCTTCAATAGTAAGGGGGTATATTTGATTTGTAATGTTGCTCTCTCTCTATTTGTTTTTTTTTGGTGTGCACTGTGGAGTGTGGAATTTTAAAAATTGACATGTGTTTTGAACAGGCAAGGAAGGCACTGAGGGCATTAAAAGGATTGGTGAAGTTGCAGGCACTTGTCAGAGGGTATTTAGTGAGGAAGCAAGCAACAGCAACCTTGCATAGTATGCAGGCTCTTGTTAGAGCTCAAGCTACTATTCGGTCCCACAAATCTCGCAGGCTCATGACCACAAAGAATGAAGCATATAGATCTCAAATTAGAGCAAGAAGATCCATGGTATTGGCACAAATCTTGAATTGTAGCTACATTTCTCATTATATGAACTATGGTTATATATTCTAAGTAGATATAAGGTGGTTTGGATGGTTAAGGAAAAAGGAAAGAGCGGAAAGATCACGGTTTTGATCTTTTATGCTAACAAAATTAACATTTGCCAATAAAAAAATGGTTATATATTCTAAGCTAATTGGTGTGGAAATTTTTTCAGGAGAGGTTTGATGACACTAAGAGTGAGTATGCAGTTCCAATCCACAGTAGAAGGGTATCATCTTATTTTGATGCTACAATTAACAACAACAGTGTTGATGGGATCCCCAAAATAGTGGAAGTGGACACTTTCACGCCTAAGTCAAGGAATAGAAGGACAGTATCAGATTTTGGTGATGAACCATCACTTCAAGCACTTTCAAACAGAACCCCTACGCGTTTGTCCATACCAGACCAAAGGAATTTTCAGGACTCTGAATGGGGGTTAACAGGAGAAGAGTGCAGATTCTCCTCTACAGCACAAAGCACTCCACGCTTCACAAATTCTTGTAGCTGTGGCTCAGTTGCAGTACCTATGACACCAAAGAGTGTGTGCACTGATAACTTGTTCTTCCTAAGGCAGTATGGGAATTTTCCAAACTACATGGCTAGTACTCAGTCTTTTAAGGCCAAATTGAGGTCTCATAGTGCTCCAAAGCAACGGCCAGAACCTGGTCCAAGGAAGAGGATTTCCCTCAATGAAATGATGGAGTCTAGGAGTAGCTTGAGTGGGGTTAGAATGCAGAGGTCTTGTTCACAGGTTCAAGAAGTCATTAGTTTCAAGAACGCTGTGATGGGGAAGCTTCAGAAATCCACATAATCTGTTAGGGAGACAAACAGATTCATAAAGATATCTATCTCTCTTTGTTTTTTGCACTGTAAAAACTATATATTTGTGCCCCCAAGATTGGCAATTTGCAGATACATAGGTGATGGGTCTGGGAATATGAAGACAAAATAGAAGGCAGAGAGAGAGAGAGAGAGAGAGAGAAGCTGCCCATTGTTTTGAGAAAACTTTGGTCATGGAATTTTCATATATTGTCACTATAAGTCTATAATCAAATGCAAGAATCGCAATTTTCCTAGTGTAAACTACTTGTGTGCTGCTTTTTTTTTTCTTCTCTTTTTCTTAAAGTAGGAGTCTGTTTTGTTGGTGATAATGAAATCTCAACAAAATTGTTGTAGGCTTGTAGATGACAAAAACCATTTCTAGTTAAACAAGATTCAAAGTGAAGAAAAAATATTGGAGGACTAAACAAATAATTTTCCCATATGAAAAAGAGGAGGATACGGAATATATTTTATATATAACGGATGTCACATGTCTAAAATATACTGTTGTTGTTCAATAATTTGTAAAAAGAAAATGTTTTTTACTTTTCTTTTTAGATGTTCGAACCAAGGTTTATTAATTCTCTTTTATGACCAAGGTTTGGCATAATTGAAAGGGTTAATTTCAGAAAAATACTTCTCTTTTAGGAGCATAAGGATGTTTAATTCATTTGATTATACTCGAGGAGCAATGCTAATCTTACTATTGTTTTACAATATTTTTTTAACAAAATGAACTAATTAAAATATAATCATTATTTAAATATATTTTTTTCCTTATAATTTAATATATATATATATATATATTTTATTTTTATTCCTATAAAATTATTTTTTTGTTTTGATCCTTATAAAATATGTTATTTATTTTTTTGTCATTAAAACGTTTTAGATAAAAAAATTATATTATTTAAAATATTTTTATACTATTCAAAATATCATCTAAAATGATTTAAAGACAAAAAATAAAATAATATATTTTGTAAAGATTAAAATATTTTTTTACAGAAACAAAAATAAAAGAAAAACTAAATTATCAATATATATATATATATATATATATATATATATATATATATATATATATATATATATATATATATATATATATATATATATATATATATAAGCCTATAACCATTCATATGTGTAAACAAGTACCAACATTCCCCTAAAAGTGAAGCAACATCATGCTACGTAAGACTTTTTGAGTTATCCGAAATTTTTTCTGTCAAATCATTGATGGCATGATTGACTTAAGGCCAAGCTACATTGGAGTCACACAAAATCAGCTATTAGAGTTCTACCTTTTCAACAATTAGCAACTAATGATAGGAGATTAATTTGCATTACCCAAAACTAAAAATATTGATTGCATATTTCATTGTTACTGTGAAGGAATATTTAATGTCAAAGGACACTGTTGACTTCTGGTTCATGCATCGACTGCCATAAGATATTTTTACTGCTATGAACAGTTTTAAATTGTTTTGAATTTTGAATGGGAATGGAATGGTAGAACAAGTTGTGTATTTTTAATTGCTTCTTGTGTTGATGCTTGGCCTTTGGTGGTTTCAAAACTTTTGTTGCTGTTTGTATCTTTTATCTATTTTAACCTCTTCACCATTAAATTTCTCTACACTTTGGCAATGTTAACTATTGATCAACTGTATATAGGTTGTAGCTTAGGGACTAATCAAATTTGATTAGGTTGCACTGTTAACTATTGATTAACTGTAGGTTGTAGAAAAAAGACAGATGTATTCGTATAGAGCATGTAGGACACTTCATCAGTCTTTTTGTTCATAAAGTGTGAATTTACAGACTGTCAAAGAGGTAATATTTTATATATGATTATTTACTTTAACAGAGATTTGAAACTTTTCTGAGAAATTTATGTTTTGGAAAATAATTATTCTTTTCAAAAAATTTTAAGGGAGTTGATTAAAAAATGATTATGTTTCTAAAATAAGTGAAACTGAAAAGTTATGAACCGCTGTACATAAACGTTTGTATCGTCTTCGAAGAAAGAAAAGATTATGCGTAGAGGAAGAAAAAAGAAGTTTGATAACCGGCGGGAAAAAAAAGTCAAAGAAAGTCTTGAAAAATCTCAACAATTTAGGTGGAATTGTTTGATGGGTGAATTCTATCAAAAAGTCATATGAAATTTATCAACATTCATCTTAACAATATAATTCATTAAAATCTGCATACTTGCTTTTAAGTATAAAAAAATTATCTTTAACTTTACTTTTAAGTCTTTCTCATTGTTGAGTTAGCCTTGAATCAGGTTACATGAATTTTTTTTCTTATTTATAAATGTACATCCACTATTAGTATCCATTAATAGATAGTATGATTCTACAAAATTTTAGGTTACTATTTGACGTGAATCAGTATATCTAAAGATATAAATAACTATGAAAAATTCATGACATATCTCAACATTTTCATTTATAAGTCTTGGTTAACACAACAATTTGAAGATAAATATGGAGAAATGGTTGAAAATTTTCAACTATGGGAGGATAGAGGATGGATGAATTCAGTCTTTGTATGAAGAACATGAGCACTGGATTTCTATGTACATGAAAGATACATTTTTTGTTGGCATATCAACAGCTCAAAGATTAGAGAGCATCAACACTTTCTTTGACAAATATTTAAGAAAACTTCATTAAAAAAATTTGTTGAAAAATATAAACTTGTTTTACATGATAGAGAGGAGGCAAAAATGTAAATTGATTTCAATACATGGCATATTAAGACCCCATCTCCTTTTGAGAAACAAATGTCAAGTGTTTATACACATGAAGTTTTTAAAAAATTTCAAATTGAAGTGTTAGGATTACCTTGTCATACAAAAAAGAAAGAAGATGGTCAAGTTACCTCTTTTAGAATCAAAGATTTTCAAAAAATGAAGACTTTGTTGTAGAGTAAGATGCATTAAGGGAAGAAATTTCTTACATATGTCGTTTATTTGAGTATAATGGGTATCTTTGTAGACACTTACTAGTGACACTCCAAGTTATTGGTTTCTTTGTTATTTCATCATGCTATATAATGAGAAGATGGACCAAAGACATTAGAAGCAAGCATCATAAATGAAATAGAAACAAAGATGTTTTCTCTAATAAAGAGAAATATGATCTCTTATATAAAAAGACTGTTGAATTGCTTGAGGAAGGATCGTTATCTAATGAGAGTTGTCAAATTGCACGTTATGCTTTGGAAGAGACCGTAAAACGATGCACAAGCATTAAACGGTCTTTGAAAATTGACAAAGAAAATATTGAAAAGAATGTTTTACTTAAGAAGCCACTTCTAGATCCTCCGCTGTCAAAAACAAAAGGGGCGCTAAAATGAATAAGGGGTGGGATTGAGAAAGGCCATAAGAGAACTTACAATGGAAGAGTGAAAAATGTTTGACGTCATTAATTATTTTATTATGATTTTCATATTATCAACTTTTTGACCATATAACTTTAATGTGATTTTTCATTATTATGTTTTTTTTTTTTTGTGATTGAAGTCTGGACTTGTTCAAGAGGAATCAAGCAATACATTTGATGTTCTTAATAATGAAATGTTGACTATATCAACAAGAATGGTATGAGAAGATATCTCTATTTATTTCAAGATGACTTATTATTTAATTTTCTTTGCTCATTTTTTGTGTGGAGGCAAAGCAATAGAGTTTGAGGAGCTAAGACAAATCAGACAAGGTGTTTTTAAAACTTTGTGGGATTTTTGTTTCTAAAACTTTTGTTTATGTTAGGTTATTAAGAAACGTTTGAACTGGATCTTTATAAAGAGTAGATGATTTGATTGTTTATTTGTTTCTTTTAGTATTTTCATATTGTTGCTTGATTTTTATTATGCCTATGGTGCAAAACCATTACAAAACAGAAAAAGTTAAAGAGATGTTATATAACAAAAAGTTGTTACATCCTTGAGTCATGCTATATTTGGTCATTCTCAATAATACAAGTTTGATTGATTGCACAACTATTTTATTTTACAAAAAGTCAAAATTTAACATTTGTAATGTGAGAAATGCAACATCAATCTTCAATTCTGGTTAAAATATATATCCATAAAGTGCTAGCAATATCTATATTGTTCACAAGTATCTAACTCTCTAAGTAGTACAACAAGATTCACACAATTTTCCATACAAAAGAAAAAAATAAAGAGAAAGCATGATGATAGGGAGTTGTTAAATAATAATCACTTGGAATTGAACTAGGAACTAATAATCTTTATTCAATTTTTGTCATTACATTAACTAACCTTTATACAACTTTATGTAACATCCCAAAGATAATAATAATATTTATTATAAAAAGATATATATTTGACATGACAAAAGATACATATTTATAATTTAGATAAGACAAAATAGAGTAATTGTTTTATCTTCTAATTTTTGAACATATTAGTTTGTCTTATATTTATATATAAGATAAATAAAATAAGATAATATATTTGATTTATTTTATATTTATTTACAATATAAGATAAAAAATTTATTTTATATTTATATATAAGATAAGATGCAATCAATAGTAAATAATTAAATTGCTAGAAATTAGTATAAATAGATATTAGAAGAATCACGGGATATCAACTAGAGAGAAGTAGAAACAAAGAAGAAAGTGAGATAAAAACAATTGAAAAAACGGGAACCTCCGGAGACTATAAGATACATTGTGGGAAATTTAGTCTAGAGGCTTAAGAAGATCTTCAAGAGATGAGTAAAATACATTTTTTTTCCTTTAAAACTACCATGGTATATTCTTTGAAGATTATTTTTATAAAAAGAATTTGGGATATTCTGAGTTGTTGAGATGGACCATGGTTGTGAGGTGTGTGTTTATAATTGATTGAATTGTGATAAGTTCTTGGCTGATTTAATTAATTGGGATATGTTTGATATCATGCGTCAATATATGATTGTTTGATAGTATAAGATTGAGTTGACGCTCCACATTACAAAAGATTGAGGTAACTTTTTTTAAGAATGAGTATATCTCCACATGAGATTGAGCTAGAGCTCCACATTAGAGATTGAGGCAACTTCTTTGAGAAATGATTATATCTCCACATGAGATTGAGTTAGTGTTTCACATAATTGAGATTGAGGTAACTTCTTCGCGAAAAAAATATACCTTCATATGAGATTGAGCTGGTGCTCCACATTATAGAGAATGAGATAATTTCTTCAAGGAAAAAATATATCTTCACATGAAATTGAGTTAGTGCTCCACATTATTGAGATTGACCTAACTTCTTTAAGGAAGGAATATATCTCCACATAGCACATCAATGTAAATAGATTTTATTGTTTTTTTTATCTAGGATTGTTAGTAGTCAATGACTATTGGATTTCATGATTTAGTTTATAGACAAATGGATTATGTTGAATATTTTCATATGATTTCCAACCTTTTTGGCTTTGGAAATTTATTCTTTAACAAATTTATATATTATTTATTATTGTAAGGAAGGACATTACACTTTATAAATCAGAAACATACATTGTATTCATTAGCCTTTAGATGACTTTACAGATAAAAAAATATAAAATTATATTCACCAGCGTATTATTGGTGGTTTTACACACTAGAAGCAAACATCTTAAACAAAGACAAACTTTCACTATTTGGTTTTACTTCAAGCTACCGCTCCACAAGACCAATTTCTTTTATTGCCTTCCCCACCACCAATTTTGTCCCTTGCTGGAATTGAATTTTGTCATCATTAAACAACTATTTCCTAGTTATAAAAAATTGAGGTTCCATTGTCTTTTCTTTGAAACTATATAGGAGGAGAGTAAAGCACTTTCGTGTACATATCAACATTGATTGTCACACATATCTCTTGAACAGAATACGATAACAATATTTGTTAAGTATATAATAGCCTACACTGACTATATCGAATTGTTGGAGAGCTATTTTTATTGTAGTTCCCATACCTCTCTAATCGTTCTGTTTCTTGTAACTTCGTTCTTGATTGGAGTAGATGGACGAATTTCATTGAACAAAGAAAATTAGTGTGATTTATTCAATAAATAAATAATATTGTGATGATATTATTTATTTTATACCTATTGTCCAATCCCAAATAACACCTGAATTATTTAAAAGGTAATCGATTTTTCATGTTAATAAAATATTCAGGGATAGAAAAAAGATTGAAGATTTATATATAATTTCTATCTTACACTAACAATATTATCAAATTGACCAGATTTTCATAAGAAAAATTCAACAAGAAAAGAAAATTGACTAATTAGTCAAATAAGCAATAAGTTAATTAAAATATTTTACCATACACATTTTAAAATGTGAAATTGACACAATTAAATTTAACTATCGAAAAATAAAATTATTTCCATATTATTTAAAAAAAAAAATCGAAGAGAAGGCTACACTCTTTACTATCTTTTTGTCTTTGGAACAGAGCAACTGCAAAAAAAGATAAAGCACAACAAGACCCGAACACTATGGTTTGGTGATGGAGAGAAGAGACTAGGCTCTTATAATGGACCTATGAAAAGGGCCGAGCGAGAAACATTTGAAGCCCAAATTTCCAGAGATTGATAGGTTCCCTAAGAGGTTAACAAAATCATGACAGAGAATACTGACACTTTTTTTTTATTATTGATAGAGAATACTGACCCTGAAAACAGAACCATGAATAAGTTTATATTATTTTCTTTGTAAGAAAGAACTATAAATAAGTGACTGTGTCATTACTTTTGCAGTTTAAATAGGCCATATGTTTTTTTAATCCAAAAACAGAGTAAGTCCATACGTATTTTTTTATCAATAAGAATGAAAAACATACTTATATCAATTCAACACAGTTATATACTAAAAGTTTAAATTTGAAGGAACTAATTAAGTTAAAATATTCTTGTATTAATTAATTTATGCATTTTGCAGTGACCAAATGTCTGAGCTTCGAGCTAAAAAAATAAAAACTGCATCATGACGCCAAAACCACCCAAAAATAAAACCCGTTGGTGTACAAGTTCTATGAGCAGAGTTGATTGTTGAGAATTGGAAGTTGTTTAAAAAATTAAGTGAAATCTAGTGACTCATTAAGACAAAAAGTCGTGAAGAGAGTCCATGTTATACCTTTTTCAGCCTTTTGGTTAATTAAAATAAAGTGTAGTACCCATGAAACTATTTCTGATAAATTACTTGTACTGTACCGGAGGTAAAATGCCATCAATTAATATGAATTTTCAGAAAATACTGATCTTTTATATTAACGATACTATGCATTAACGGATTTCATGTTGATTTCTTTTCTGCACTTGTAAGGCATTTGTCTTTCTCTATTTATTTTTTCAAGTCTTTTATCTAATGGTAAATTATAAATCAAGTTCAAGTAGGATTATTATTGCCATTTGGAACTACTATACAAATAGGAATTGCCCAACATATAAATGGATATGAATATATATAGTTCTAAGGCAGCTGAAATTCGTGGAGCAGTTAATATCTGTCAAGTAAAATGAATTAGTATAACTCTAATTCATGGACCTGAAATTGAGGATTCATATGGCACTATCAAATTATAAATATGTGATATATAATTTATACATCAAAGTGATTTCTCCAGAGAAAATCAATATTTTTTTTTAAAAAAATATTGTGTATGGATTAAACTACACTTTGATCCATTCGGTTCCATCAACAAAGCTAAGTGAAAGAAAAGGTGTAGCTTCCTCGTCAGTAAGCTCTCTCGACCATGGTACTCTCCCTGCAAAGCTTGCTCCAAGTCCTGTGCATTTGTACTGCCCGTAGAATACAGTCCTGGACATAATACAAAAAATTAACACATGGACTTTAATTTCTAGATATTATTCGCATAAAAGTTTTTCTATTGTAAATAGATTTATCATACTTAATAATTTTGATGTAATTTTCTGATAATATAAAACTTTTTTTTTTGGTAACGTTAATTCTTTCTCCTAAAAATGACTGTAGTTTTAGACTTTTAGTTTTTGAAAAAAAAAAATCAAATTTACTGATGTTCTCATTTTTAATAAAATATTAAAACATCTATATATTCAAATTTTGTCATGTAATAAATAAGGTTATCTTATAAGACATAATAATATATTTAATTAAATTGAGAGAAAATAATGATATTTTAATAAAATTATTCTCTTCTATATGTTAATTATCATGAAATACTTATTTTCTTGATTTATATGAAAAACTTTAAAAATCAGTTATTTTGGGAGCGAAGGATGTATATACTAATTTTTCATTAAACTATAAACCCACTCACATGCGCATGCCAATATGTTTTTTTGGTACATAGCTGTATACAAAATAACATTACAATAATAGTATGTGAAGGCTCTTTTCAGACACTATATGCCTTTATCTATATTGCACATACAGACATGAAGTTCGGTGGTAAGAATCCACCGGGTTTAGTATTTAGTATATACTTATCACTTTCCCTAAAATTGCTATGAATTTTCTTATTCTTCATAAAGTTCCTAGTCTTTTCTTTTCTTTTAATTTTTTTTATTGGAGGGTTCATAACATAACACGTAGACTTGCACCATGCATACTTATACTTACGGATATATAATATAGTCAGGGAAATTGGACACTGATATAAGGCTAGCTAGGCCTATTTTCTTGGTCTCACACTAGATATGGAGATACCACCCAATATTTATTATTCCCTTCTTGTTCTATCACAAGAATAGACTCGTTCATATTTCTTAATAGTTTGATGGAAACCGGTTTGGTTATCTTGCTGGAGGGATATTTTTGTCATTTAAGGATACGGCTAGTGCGAATGGCTGAAGGGTGCTTGTGACTTGTTAAGTGGGGAACTCTAGATAAAGAGAAAGATGACAAAAAAACCCTTCACACCCATACTGCACTGTAAGAAAGTGAGTGGCACCGCCCCATTTACGTCTAATAGTCCTGAAGGGGTTAAAGATATGTTGAGAACCCAACAAAAATTCATTCATGTGTAGATGTAGATAGGAACTAGGAAGAGTGTTTTCTTTCTTTTGAAGTCAAGGTCTCTTTATGTGGAGATTTAGAGACTAATTTTTTGAGATAGGAAAAGATTAACTTAAAAATATCTCTCAAGTCTCAACAAATATTATTCCATACGGATAAGTTGAAAAAAATATTTGACTATGTGTTTAAGAGACATAATTTTTTACCATGGCCCATCTTATTGATATAGGAGGAGTTTTTCAATATATACTTTATGGGGGTGTCAAACATCGCTTCTGGTGGTAATTTTTTAAGAGTAACTCATTGTCCTTTCCATTAGTGAGATGACACTAAGTGCATCACCATGTTGAAAGGTAAAATACTCTTAACAAGGTGCCAAGAGTTCATGGCAGATAAAATGAACGAAAAAAAAAATGACCTTTAGGCTTTGTAAAATTGTTGACTTAAATGGGTGGAGAAAAGAGAGGTTTAATTAATTAAATGAAGACAGGGACGGATTATGAGAGTAATTTTCTCCACAAAGTAAAATTCTTGAATGTATTAAATAATTAGTGTTTTTCTCTCACACAAAAATAGGCGTTGCCTCCATAAAATATTTAAAAAAAAAGAATATACAAAAATATAAAAGATAAAAAAAATTGATACTAATTTTATTCACTTTAGTATTTTAAATTTATAAACATTTAGATTTTTTTATCATGTTGTAAAAATTTATAATATTTTTTTGTCTATAAAATTATTATAGACTCTTTCTTTGCTCTCACTAAAGAAATCTTATAGATCTGCAAAATGGAGATGTTCCACTTACACCTAAAATATATGCATGGTTAAAGAAAGAGGCAAAGAGAGGTTGTCACTAAAAGTACCAAAATCCTTAAATTTCCAAAGATATCACATAATTTCTCTGTTTGTAATTATTAGAGCATGATATTAATGAAAGTAATTCTCATTTTACTTTTTGATATTATTATATTCATCTATTAATTTAGTATTTGAGTTTACTAAAATGAATGAATTTCTCTGTGGTAGAAGAAGAAGAGAGAAAGAGCATACATTTCACGGTTAGGATCACCCCAGTTATACCAGCCTTTGGGAATGATGATGTTTTCCATATATGTGTAGGCAAAGACCACGCGAGAAAAGGGTCCCCAAGCCCTTCCAAGGTATAGTGCCCCTGATCCCGTGACCTTGCAGTTCACAAATGAGAACCCCGTGTCCTCCAACATACTACTCCTTCCTTGAGCTGTTACGGCCCCTGTATTCTGTGCTATGGCATGCACGTGACATCCCTATATATAGTATAGTGTCATCAACAAACATTATTAATCAACAATCAGAAATCATAGTAAATATGATTTTTAAGATAAAGTAAAGATCAATACATTTGTGATTGATTTAGACAATTAGTGCATACTTACTCATACACTAATAATTTGCAAATAAGTAAAGAACTCATTTATTGCTCACAATTGTTAAATAATGAATGCAATACAAAATTGGTTATGGTTAGGTTACGCTGATGTGGCGTGAATTAAAACTGGGATATTCCAATGTTTCAGATTAATTGAAAGCAATGATCGCAGATTAGAGGTATCAATTAATAATTACTATGGAAAGAAAATCTAACCTCAAACAGTGAGAGAGAGTTGCCAAATATGAAATCAACAGAGCCTTCGATGTAACAATCCTTATAGAAATGTCTGCCCAAATGATCATAAAGTGTGTCTTGTGCTCCTAAGAATTTGCAGCCTACAAATGCTGCTGTGTCTGCTGAAATCCTTAATGCAACCGCTTGCTTTCCAACTGCTCCTGGTGCAGGAACAGGAGTTGTGTTCTGCATTCACCATATATATATATATATATATATATATATATATATATATATATATATATATATATATTGTTATGCTTGTAAAAAAAACTCATACACATATATAGACAAAGCTAAATTGGGATTGAAATAGAGGGAGAGAATTTTTAATTTACTTACTTGGAATGTGATGTTCTTGGCAAGGAAATAAGGTGAATTCACAGCAAAAGTTGCTGAACCATAGGTTCCTAGTGGCCTCCCATTTGAGCCAGGTGTTTGAGCAGTGTCACCCCATTTAACAATGGTTTTATCTGCATCAGCTCCTTCTATTGTTATGTAGGATTTCAAAGGAGGAATGTTAACTTTCTCCCTGGACATATACACAAAAAAATGCAAGGGGAAAATCAGAGGCTTCCATTCAAATGCAATTCAAAATTTCACCACATTCTAGAAAATTTGCATAATGTAACATGATGGGGGGGTAAAAGGAAAAGGAAAGAGCTGAAAGGCTATATTAGTTGCAAAATCTTCTTCAGACAAAGACCAACTCTCTGAGAGTTTGAATGATTGAATCAGAAGGAAAAGGACATCATTGGAAGAAACAAAAGTTGTAACCTGTAAACGCTAAATAGAACAACACAATTCTGAATGCAGACAGACAGAAAAATCCACGTCTTACAATAACAAACCGCGATTTTGAGAAGGGCACAAAGTAAAATGAGCAGAATGTGGCAGAATTCAATTGAAGTACAAGAAAATGTAGTACTACTACTCACGTGTAGACCCCTGCATGGACTTTAATGACCACTCTCACAAGATTGATGAATGGAAGGGAATCAATGGCTTCTTGAATTGAGGTAAAATCTCCAGCATTAGGATTCTTATCAACGTGCAAAGTGTAAGAAGCCACAAGCTTATTTTTAGCTGACTTAAAAACTGAGTGTTTGAGGGAACCAACAAAATTCACCCATTTCATGAATTGCTGTTCAGAATAATGCACTCTAGTCATGTTGGTCGATAACACTTTACCTGCAGAACGTCTTGGTCTAATTCCCTTGGTATGACAATGTATTCTGCTGGAATTTTGCAGAAGAAGAACAAGAACTGCTAACAAGATGAACATGCAATGCAAGTTTGACATTGTAAGAGATACAACAAAGAGAGACAGAAAGAACTGTGGAATAAGATTGTTGATGTGACAAAGAGATGGAGGAAAAAAAATTATGTTAGTAAAAATAATGTTAACAATAACTCTAATGGGGAATGGTCTTTGGAATTTGAAGTGACCTAGAAATTGGTTATTGCTATGGCTTATATACATGTTATGCCAATTAGTTTAGGTGTAAAGTAACACAACTTTAAGTTAGTTGGAATGAAACCAGTTTTGATTTTTTTAAAAATAAAATCTTAAGTTCGAATCTCATCATTAAAAATAATTAAAATTAATTACCAACAAACTGGATGAATACTTCCAACTTAAAACATGATAACTTAAAAAAAGTTTAGGCGTAAAGTGAAAAATAATGACAGTGAAGGATAGCTCATGGGTGCTTCTTCTACTGACATCCATGTAGAAAAGAGAAGGAGAGAGAAACAATCTCAACCACAGGACAGGTTGCACTTTTTTGCGTATAAAAAACATTGTCTCAGAGAAAAATATTTGGTCATTAATTATTAGTCATCTTCCATTTGTTGTTATTGTTTGTTTGGTGTTGCCCGTGAGCCTATTTCTGTTTTGCATGATCGTGGAATTATTCTTATTGAGATAATATAATGGGTTGAATTGTACTTTTATGTGCATCAAATAGCGTTTCATGTGAAAAAAAATATACATTTTGAGGCCAACTTTTCTGCTTGTGCATGCTGAATATTGGTAACACCTACTCCTGAATCATGGACGTCCAATATTTGGACCTTCGTTAATGTAATTAGATTCTTCTTGTTGTTTAGCTGATTACAGTTATTTGACCACTTGGTAATGGTTCAGATTTCTCAATTCTAAATTCAGTGTAGTTGGTGAATCAGAGAAACACTGGGCCCCCAAAAAGAAAGGACTAGGCACTTTGGCTAAAGCAACATTGGTGAGGCCAAAGTCATAACTCTAGTGATGTGAAAGAAATGCATCGAGACAAAACTACAATTTGGTTCAATCTCCGCTCTTGTTCCCTTTTTATGCTTTTGTCATGTGGATTGTGGAGGTACTAATTTTCTTTTTGGTAGATTCTGTGCATTGTTAGTTCATCCATAAGTGGTTTTTCTCATGTTTGATCATTTTCGGCTCCCTTTTGAAAAATAAGAAAAATCACGCTTTATTTTTTTCATTTTTTAAATCTACATCAGTTTTATATAGATTTAAAATTTGGCCTTCTACATGTATTATCTCTAGTTGGAAAATGTTTCCCTTAAATTCATCAAAGATTCAGAAAAATCACAATGGTTATAATTGATTGGCAATGGGAAATCCTATGTAACTAATAATTTCCTTTGCTAAGAAAGTATTGACAGAGTAGTAAATAATATAATTATCAAACTCTTGAGTTAACTGGTTAATTTTTATGAGTTTACGAATTCACTTATTCTCTACTAGTTGACTCGTGTGCAAACTCTTTTCTTAGTAGACTCTAGGTAAACTCATTAGATTCTATGCAAACTCAATAGACTCTTGTTTACGATTGAGTTAGTGAGTCAACAAGTTTAAAAATTAGATCAACCACATGTTATTTTGGATTGTTTTCTATATGTTTAGTGATGTGATTCTTACTAGGAGCGGATCGCTTGATACAGGTCACAGAGTTTGGATGACGCCACATCCAAAGAGAGAAGATAAGTCAGGGTAGATGTCATAAAGATTACCTTGATAAGTCTGAGATTGGTTCAACAAGGAACCCAGAGAGAAGCTCTCACAAAATATTCGCAAAATGTCAAAAGTTTCTTCTATTAAAAACAAAATCAATACATATAGTATATCTGAATAAAAAAAAATAGAAATAGACATAGGCCTCCAAATCAGTTTGGGTCAAAATGACTGAAAAAAATAGAAATATAAAAAAGAACATATTTGGCATGTGCCTTCAAATTAGTCTGGGCCTTCAGCAACAATTAATATTCTTAGTAGTGCATTTGCCTTTGGGCCTTCATCCTTCTCCAGTTAGGTCTTGTTAAGTATGTTTGCTACCATTTGTTGGAGGGTATCCACTGATTGTTTGGTCTTACTACTAGTCATAGATTCTTGTATTTGGACAGTTTTAGAATTCTCATCATTCCCTCCTTCTTGGAAAACATTTGCCTTCAAATCTTCAGAATCATCACCTACCACAAAGGGAGTCAAGTCAACAACATTAAATGAAGAACTTACTCCATACTCACCTGGAATATCGATCTTGTAAGCATTGTCATTGATCCTCTCTAGTACTTGGAAATGTCTGTCTCTTCTAGGTTGAAGTTTGGACTTCCTTTGTTTAGGGAACCTTTTCTTCCTCATGTGTACCCAAACCCAATCATTCTTCTTTGCAATTTGTGTGACACCCTCTACCCCTCACATATATACTAATAAAGGAATAAAAATTTAAATATTAATTAAAAGTATTTTTGAAACATTTTTAGAAACAAGTCTTTCAAAGGGGAAAAAGGCTCACATTCACTTTCTTCTACGTCATATTCAAACTTGTCCAAATAAATAATAAAGTCATCTCAGCTCAAATAAGGTCGTTTAAGACTTCATACAATTAATATAAAATCCTATACCCCAATGTCACATCCTATCAGAGCGTTGTGTCTCGACGTCCTTCAACACCAGGTTCCTTAAAGCAATTTACCTAGTCAGCTGCTCTTCCGAACACAAAGTTCAAGATCATCACAGGATCCAAACACAAACAACACATAGAGAGCAAGTTATCACATTCCTAACTAATAGAGAAACAAGACAACTAAATATACATATTAGATAAATGAGATACCACTTGCTTAAACATAACTCACGTAATTTCATCATTTTATCATTTCAAATTCACTTTTCAATCATCAATCACATTACATATGAATCACATAATCCGATCAAGATATAATAACGCATCAATTTCATAATGAACAATTAGCAGACGTTATGCCACAGTTATGCTAAGACTCAAGCCTATATGCAATGTGGTACCATGTCAGTGAAAAACCACCCTGGAACGTTTAGGAGTACATAACAAGAGGCACCACACAATGGATATGTCAGGTCACTCTCACTAAGTAAAATCATAAGGAGACCAGTCAGGGTCATAGTGTTTTGCGAGAATGCTCCAATTATATGGGATCAACATAGGCTTAAAGGAGCACTCAAACCGGGTGACCCCCAAGGCCTACACTTCGAAGAGTTTGTCAGGGCCTCTCCCTCCTAGTTTAGGCCCAACCCCTAAAATCATTTTTGCATACAGACACTGCTTATGAATTATACAATATTCACGACCTCACACTCGTGTTTTAAACACGTTTAACACAATTGCACTACAATTTAACACGGGTTCCTGAATAGGAAACCTACATTTTCTCTTTAACACTGGTTCCTAAATAGGAAACCTACACTTTCTCTTTAACACTGCACATCAACATTGGTCGGGTTATTGTATAATTCACAGCTTACAACACAAGTAATGTCTCATTAAGTGTTAACCACACACTTATTCACAGCCAAAACTCATTCACAATTTCACATCTCATAGTGTCACAATCCACCAATACATGTTTACACGTATCTCACAAATTAACATATGTTTAACTTTACACTTATAATTAATCTCAATAACAATATCATAATTTCAAGACAACATGTTATTCCATAATTCATCACATATTTCATTTATAAGCACTGCTCATGAATTATACAATACCCACGACCTCACACTCGTGTTTCAAACACGCTTAACACATTACGCTACAATTTAACATTGGTTCCTAAATAGGAAACCTACACTTTTTGTTTAACACAACGCATCAACACTAGTCGGGTTATTGTATAATTCACACCTCACAATACAATTATTGTCATATCAAGTGCTAAACACACTTCATGAATCACATACACTTTACCTATGAATCATGCAATACACACAACTACTCAATTATTTTTAAAATCATTTTAACTGTCGGGTTCCCACAATGGATCCTATCACAATACTCGTCGCCCTTAAATGGTCTTACAATTGTGTGATTGCACAGTCCATAGCTCACATCTCAATACACATTCACCATCAATCACAGGTTCAAATTATCACAACATGGGGAGTAAAACCCCTCAAATAATTTTACACAATTATATCAAAATCATGGGTCAAAACACAAAAACATCAAGAACACTCAAGCTTATCAATCAATTCTTATCAGAACATCACTTGGTACATAAAACACAATAATATTGTATTTATAGCCATAAAGAAAAAAATTATAAGTGAATAAACATCCCAAAATAAACATCAATTTAATCCTCTAAGGATCTCTACACATATTCATTCTAACCCCCAATTGCGATAAACTTATCTCTTACCTCTAAGCGGACTCACGTGTCTTCTGACAGTGATAACGACACCTCTAGGAAGTTCCTAAGATTCCTTAATTTTTTCCTCTGGTTGCTCTCATAGGGTTCCCAAACGTTAGAGAGAATGAGAAGGGATTGAAGCCTCCGTTTGTACTGTCTTCATGAGATTCCTTTTTCTCCCTCCACGAATATTATCTCAAAAATCCCAACGATGAAGGTGTGCGCAGTTGAATTTCTAACAACATATAAAAATTTAGTGAAAATCCAACGGTTAAAGAATTCGGGATCATAGTTTTACCGAGACAGCTTTGGGTTTTTGCGGGAAAAGAAAAAGTCACGATGCGAACAATATTTCTCTCATATCCGACATTTTTTCGTAATTCCCAACAGTGAGAATGCTCGGAATTGAGTTTCTAATCTTTTTCTTAAATTTCACGACAATTCAACGATGAATGAGTTCGAGATCGTCATTTTACTGAGACAAATTTGGTGGTCTGCAGAAAAAAGAGAGGGCTTTGGGAGGAGAAAAGAGAAAAACGAGAATGAGAAGAAGAGGAGGCATCAAAATTGACGTAATCGCTATTTATATCTAGGGTACTCACAACTTATTATTTACTCTATTCATTTATTTTTATTTTATTATTTTATAAAAGGAACTGTATTTTATTCTCTATCAAATGAATAAATAAAATACTTTTTATTTTATTTTCTCTGAACCATTATTTTATTATAACTATTTTTCTTTATTTATCTAATTATAAAAACTTCTTCATTCTCTAAAATTTTATTTATGAAAAAATGGGATGTTACAATTTGAGAGCCTTCACCTGCTCATGCAATCTTTTCACATACTCAACTATAGCCTATGCATCCTTATGCAGAGTCTCTTGGGGATTTCTTTTGTAAGCTGACCTGTTAGGCAATGAAGCTCCCGAAAGGAGGTCAATTTGATGTTCTATGCCTCTTGAAGGTGGCAGTCCATGAGGAATCTCCTTAGGAAATACATCTTTAAATTCCTGCAAAAAGAGTTAAACACTAGGAGAATCAGAAATAGTTAACTCATTAAAATTATCAGCATAAACTTTACTGTCTTTGCAGTATAATAGATAGAGCGGCTCACGAGCAAGTAACACTTCAGTCGCCTTTGTTAAACAATTAAATTTTCGCTCATGTGTATCACTCTTTCCCTCACGTGTTTCACTCTTTACCTCACGTGTATCACTCTTTTTTTTTCTTATTCCTCTTTGGTGTTTCACTCTTTTCTTTCTCTTGTTCTCTCTTTTCTCTTATTCTGATTTGGTCATCACACACTTCTCTAGGGGATAGAGGTTTAAGAATAATCTTCTGGTCATGGTGCTGGAAAGAAATCTTGTTGGTGAAACCATCATGCACTTAATTGTACATCTGGTGTGGAAAATATTTTCTTTTTGGGTGTCGTCCAGGGGCTGCATCTGACTTCCCAAGAGCCTTCTCACCATTAGCATATCACCCTGCATAACTTCCTCCTCAAGCTTTTCTTCCACTTCTTCTTCACTAATTTCAGATTCACTAGTGATTTCTCTATCTGCCTTCATAATCATGGTCCTCTTGGTTGGACATTCAGAAGAAATATGTCTTCTACCTAAGCATTTGAAGCATTTTATGTTTCTGGTATCGGTGTTGGATGATGAGGCATAATTATGTTTAGTTCTAGCACTGGGCACTGCTGACTTTCCATGTGGAGACTGTGTTGATGGACATGCAATCAATGGACTTAATCTTGTGGCAGTAACTAAGCCTTCAATCTTTGCAGCAGGCCTGTCGAATTTCTAAACCTTCCTTCCATGGGAGGATAACTTCAATTCAGGATGTTTCTAAAAAAAATTTAAATTATTTTAACAATAATAACAAATACTTATTAAAATATAATTTATTTAAAAATATAAATATCTCTCCATTCCAAACAATGACTGCAACATGATCATCATAGCCAATCAAAATTGATGTGTCGTGCGGCCCGCCTGGAAAACCCTCGGCAACAACAACTTCATCATCAACAGCGTCTTCTTTAGGTTGTTCATGGACCTCGTTAGTTGCATGATCCACGTGACGAACATCCTCAGGGGCATCTTCGTGTCGCCTACATGCAAATGTCGTGGGCCTTTGCTGGGAAGCTTCATCTGAATCACGATTATCTTTTCTCCTTAGAGCTCTTCCTATAACTCTGCCCAAAGCATGACCCAAACCTCTAGCTCTAACCATAATCGGTCAAATTGAACATACACAAAATTTTAAGTCAAAATTCAAACATTACTTCAATAACTAATTAAAAAAAATGAAAATAATATATTTATAAATCAAAAATAGATTAATATATTTAAGAACAAAAATCAAAATAATATATTTATAAATCAAAACTATAAATATATTAATATATTAAAAAAATCAAATACATTAATATATTTATAATTTTAAAAAAATTAAGACAATAACTATTTTAAAAAATCAAAATAATATATTTATAAATAAAAATTATAAATATATTAATATATTTTAAAAAATCAAATATATTAATATATTTATAATTTTAAAAAATTTGAAACAACTAATTAAAAACAAAAATCAAAATAATATATTTATAAATCAAAACTATAAATATATTAATATATTTAAAAAATCAAATAGATTATTATATTTATAATTTTTAAAAAATTAAAACAATAACTATTTAAAAACAAAAATCAAAATAATATATTTATATATAAAAATTATAAATATATTAATATATTTTAAAAAAATCAAATATGTTTATATATATATATATATATATATATATATATATATATAATTTTAAAAAAATTAAAACAATAACTATTAGAAAACAAAAATTAAAAATTCATGCAAATTACTCAATTCATAAAATTTAAACGAATTCCAGGTGACACATAACAACACCAAAAAAAACTTATCTCGATGGTAGAAAAAGAACAATGGTGGTGGAGATAGCCTCAACGACGACAATGCAATCTAATGATGACGACGACGATGGCACGGAGGGAAGGAGGAGGAAGAATCGTGGCGTCGTACGAAAATGAAATCACGAGAGGGAAAGAACTTTTTAAATTTTAAGTAAAAGACATTTTTGTCATTTCACTTAAAATACTGGGTGCACAAACAATATTACTCGGTGCACCTAGCATGAGCCCAAAACTTGACTGTAACATGAATGAGGAAAAGACGGGAGAAAAAAAATGAAAGGTAAGATATTTGATGTTTCAGTATTTATTACTTAAAGAGGAAGAAGCTGTTTAACTAACAAGTAGGTTGTCATCTTAATAATTCCAAATAACATTTTAAGCCACCTTTACTTGTTACTTCACTTAGGAGGCTGACATACAACTACTTACAGATCAAAACAAATTTTGGCAGACACAAAATCCAAGATGAGAGAAATTAACGTTGGTGTTATCAATTGTTATATGAAATTATTAATGGCAACTAATTAAATGGAACCACAAGACTCAAACATCATAAGAGAAATCCCTCAAACGATTGACACCTTCAAATAAAACTGAGGTCTATCTAAAAATATCAAAATCGCAACTTTTTCCTGGAAAATGTTGGTACATAATATTATCAATATCACATAAACGTATTCAATTGTTAGACGAAATCTGCTTGTTAAGTATACACTATACAGACATAATCTCACCAACTGCTTGTTCCATTAACACTCAAGGGCTAAATTAAAAAGATCATGTCAACGAAACTACCAATAATTCCCCTGTTCATAATACCTGCTGGTACAGATCAGGTGTACACAAAAATGGAAAAGTATCAGAGAGAAATAGGGAGGGGGCTCTAATGACTACCTGGTGGGTTAGTACCTATAACTTAATTTATGTACAATTTTAACAATACTAGGATTTGACACTAATTATGTACAAAAATACCCAAAAATGAACTATAGAAGTTTACTTCCAAACCTTGATTGCCCCATCTCTACCACTTGAAAGTAAAAGTCTCTGGTTTAACTTGATAGAAGCCAAAGAAACAATAGAATCCCTATGGCAACCAGCAGAATCAGTGGCAGCAGCTGCAAGAATTGCCTTTGCTGTCAGCTTGATTGTAAGAGGACGTCTTTTGGTCTCCTGTTTATAAGAGTAAAAGATAAAATTTTAGCTGCCTATATTTCTAAACAAGTCGAAAAGTTCACCGAGATGGAAGCCATATCCAACAGCATTTAGAAGGCAACATGAATTTAACCCATAAAACATTCACAGGGATAACAGAGATTTAGCCATTACAAAGCACAGAATTTATTGAAGAATGTAAAGCTTCCCATCACCCATGCTTTAATCTGTCATCCTATCAAATGTTCATTCCCTTCTGCAGCCTATTATTTATTTTCCCTTGTTCCTTCATCAACATTGTTTCAAAATAAATAAATAACTTCTACAAGGGACACATGAATCACTCACACCAATATTTTCTCAAAGTTTCTAATTCTATAGGTAGAAAACTGTGAAGAAATAACTTCGAACAAGAAAAAAAAATCATGAAAACTTTCATAGAAGGATAGTTGAGTATGTCTAATTTCTTGATTCACTAGGAAGAGGAGTCATTAGCTGATCCCTTGAAGTTGGGACAGAAAACATAGAGAAGAAAAAAAGAAGGATGGTTGAGCTGAACCGATCAATAGTAAACTACCCAGGTCATCATCTCAAGGATAGTTAAAGTACCTACATTGATATTTTATTCAGCCGTTCAAACCATAACCCAGCTTCTGGACCTATGCTGATTGAGAACCTCCTTCCTCAAACAATATCCATGCACAAAATAAATATGAAGTTGATTACACAATCTAATGAAACGTAAATTACCTGTACAACTTGCACCCCAAAACTAGATTTTGTTTCATAAAAATCATCATTTCCTATTCCTTTTAAGTTTGGCCCACAAATACAGTAACTTCTGTCAGGACTGCAACAAAGAACACAGATTAATTCAATCAGACCATTCTTGCAAGAAAAACAAGTAAACAAAATTGGAAGTCCAATACAATACCTGTAATGATCCCATCGACGTATCTTTAAATCAGTACCTCCAGTCAATAAATCACCCCCAGGCAAGGGAAGTAATGAACGAATACCAGGAAGACGAGGAGGAGGTTCATTTAGCTCATCAACTCCATACTTACGATTACCATTTCGTCTTAGATCTGATTGAGAAGTTGGCTTACTAGAAGGTCTGGCCAAGGCCCAAGGCAGATCAGACATTTCGGCATCGCTGTCATAATTGGTCATCCTTAGGACCTGCGAGAAGATATGTTAATTGTACAAGACAATAATCAGAATATTATAAATATTAAATATTACATATGATTCAACAAGGTTGCATGTGATTAAACATGGTTATAGTAATCTGGGTACAGGTTCATGCAATAAGCCTTATGGAACCATCTCATCATAAATTTAAGTTACACAACAGGCCAACAACTAGAGATAAAAACAAAAGATGGAAAACTTCATTAGAAAACCATATTTCTCAGGATAACTTGAACTTAACTGGAATATTTGTTGGTACTGCATTTTGTTCTAGCACATATTGCTTTTATTATCTATAAACAAATAATAAACAGTAACCTCATACCTGGTGGCAGCTAGCATTCTCTGCATTCCAAAGAGAAATTTCATTGCAACCAGCAGCCACATAAACAAGGGGCCTAGCAGCTGAAGAGACAGAAGCATTTGAAGGGGGCAGAAAGAGGCACATCTTTTCTATAGGGCAAGCAAGAGAATACTGCCAAGAATTCACAGGTATAAGAAACCTCAGGTCCCAAAGTGTAATAACCCCCCGGGATGACCCCGATACAAACCAATTACCACAAGGCCCTGATGCCAGAGAAGAAGCATAGCCCTCCTTAGGAGTAGCTTGAAGAGTCCAGGTATTGGAATTGGACCTAGTATCCCACAGATGAATGCCACAGTTCTGGGTGCTATACATGATGGTATAATTATCCACAGGACAATTCAAAAGGTTGAGTATGGCACCTTCCTTGATATCCTTCTTTGTGATATCAGCAATACCAGAATATTTCTCAACAACATTTCCTAGACCTCTAGAGATATGATCAACAGAAAACATATGAATAAATCCATCAGATGCTCCAATTATAACTTGTGCAGAACCTGGAAGCATTGTTGCACACAACACACGGCTTCCCTCCATGTGATAAGTTAGCTTTGACCTGAATGAAATGTCCTTTTCCAGCTTTCTGGAATCCCAAATCTTGACTGTAGAATCATCAGATGCACTCACAAAGAAGCTATGATCAGCAGATATAGCTATGTCATTGACAGCTGAACGGTGCTCCTGGAGGTGTGCAACCAACACCCCACGGGGCCTCCAACCAGAGTCAGGAATGGAAGCTCGAGCAAATGATGGAAATCCAGATAGATCCGTTTGGGCAGTTGCATCTTCCAATGCAATTGAAGTACCTTTAATATTAGCAGATAATCCCACATCTTGAAATGTGTTATTAACATAGGCTGTCTCATTTTCCCTGGCATCTGGTTCATGTACCACTCGATGGAACTGTTTAGAACCATTGCTGATACTATAAGAACCTGAAAAGAGCTTCGGTGCTGGAACTGAATTAGCCAAATTAAAGGACTTACTAAGTGGATTAACCCAAGGCATTGCAGATGAACTAACACCCAGAGAATTCATTGGCAGTGGAGGATCAGATGCTGCAGAAGGGATTCCCATTCCTCGCCTGTCCACACTGAAGGAGTACAAAGGTATGCCTTCTGATGGCTTTTCATACGTCAAACTATTCATACCACTAAAATGTGGTGACATAAATCCTGAAAACTGCAACTTCTCTGAGCATTGGGTATCACGATGTCCTACAGTATTGCTATCATTATGCATAAAGGCCCCCATATCTCTCAATTTTGCCTCAGCTTTGTCACAATCAGTTATCCCTGGCTGTTGGAAGGCAGTGCCAACTGTTTGTTGAACCCCAGGACCTTGTTGCTTGTCAGTCCAGTTCTTTAATGAATCCAACTCATCAATTCCTTTTTTCAGTAAATCCATTTCCCATAGTTTAGATTGGGAAGAACTATACCATATTTTTCTTTGTCTTTCTAGCATGTCCGAACTCCTGGAGTTCTCCAAGACTTCATAAAAAACCTGTCTTGAGACAGGAGGTTTTAAACATGAGAGCAGAGCCTTCTCTGAAGCAAGAGACACAGGTTGCGTTCGGAGGAAAGGCCGTATAACAGGAGCGAGGAAAACATAAGAATCTACTGCACCCAAGTTCTCACTGCTAGCAGCAATAAAAGAGACAACTGATCTCCGCACCCATTCACTAGGATAACACAATAAAGGAAAGGCACGCTCTATCATTTGAAGCAATATCCTCTTCCTGAAGAACCCGCTTTTGCATAGAATAGTCATACATTCTACAGCTTTAACAATGACAGCTTCTGTCACATCACTTAAAGCTTGCTCAATATAAGGTAATAAATATTCTTCTACACTTCTTTGGCCCACAAAAAAGCAGACATAAACTATCTTTTCGTAGAATACTGTCCTTAATTGCTCATCCCGATCATTTAAGAAAGCAGGAAGGATAGGTAAGAGAGAGTCATTACTCTGTCTCACACCAAAGAAGCAGCACAGTTTACCAATATCCTGAAGAAGTGCTCTCCTTATATTTGGGGTTTGCTTAGGACCCATAACAAGTTCTTGGACAACCTCTGCAATGGATTTCCTCAGCTGCAGAAGTTGGGCATCGCCATTTATCCTCTTCATCCTTCCAGAAGTCTGAGTGGATGATGTCAATGGTTTCTGTGGCAAACTCAATTCATCAAGGACACCTGCCTCACTCAAGCTTATTGAGCGTATCAGGAATCCATAAGCAGTCAGTGCCAGCTTAGCTATATTGCTGGCATAGCATATCCTCACACTTTCTTCTGGATCATCAGGAAGCATTGAAAGCATTGGAAGAATATACTCTGGAAATATTTTTGCATCACTGGGAGGAAAATCCCGCACTAAGGGAAGAATGTCACATAAAGTCTCCAAAGCAGCGCAACGCACAATTGCTGCTGAATCAGAGAGCATCACAATCACATAAGGGATAACACGCTGCAAACGATCTTCATCATCAATATATAGGGCAGAAGCCTTCAACAAGAGTACGGCTGCCCTCCTCAAGTGAGGCAACTTGACATTGCGTATGCAAGAGCAGAGCAAAGAAGTTATCAAAACCATGCCTTCACATCTCATACTATCCTTTGGTAACGGTAGAAAAGGCATTCCAAACGTATCTGATTGACTATCATACTCAGACATCAATGAATTTAAATCATTCATAGTAATACTTTTCAGAAAGGGATGGTCATTTCCTCGAAATGCATTGGAGATAGTTTGAAGCAGTTTACCAGTTTGCAAATTTTTCAGATTTTCAGGAAAAGTAGAATTATGTGCATTTTCTGCTACATGCGATGGATTATTATTTTTTTTAGCATCCCTCAGTAGGCTATTAATATCACCTAGAAGTTCATAGTGATCATGGACTAAGCCTTTGCCTATGTCCTCTCTCTTCATCAGTGAATCCTTCATGAAACTCGCACTTTCTTTAGCAACCATCTCTTCCAAAAGTTCAGCGGAATTAACACCTGCATCATCAGATGACTTATTGTTCATCATTTGTTTAAGTATCTCCGGAAAAGCACTTTGGCATAGTAAAACCTACATACATAGATTGGTCAAAGCAGTCAGGTAAAATAAGTATGTGTTACTGAAAGCATCAAATCATTAATGATATAAAATATTTCAGCAAAGCCATATACCCTCATATCAGAATGAAGAGGACTCCAGCATCGGTAAAAATCATGCAGAAATGGTGAAAAATAGATTGGAAATACAACTGCAGCATATTCCTTCAGATATCTTTCAGCAGATAATCGAAACTCTGGTTCTAACTGAATCATGTGTAATATCATCTTACGGATTCCAAGATCTGGTATCTGCATCCCATAGAGAATACAATATTTAAAAATATTAAAAACTGAGTCCTGAACATGGGTGGAGGTTATCCCTACTGATGGGACTACGAGATTACCAAACAAGACTAATGCACACACAAAAAAAAAAAAAAATACTTTTTCAAGATGTTGACTTGGATCATATTGTCCTCTGCGATAAGCAAGAAGTTGAGACAGTTCAAATAGTGGCTGCCCCTCAAGGAAAAGTTCAGCAATTACACACCTGAAGATGTAAAATGATATTTGCAACTTAGAAAATAAAGAAGAAAAGCAAAACAAAAAAAGTATTTAAGAACGTGATATAACTACAACACTGCATCAGTTACTGCTTCAACAAAATATATCCTAGAGAATTCAGGTTCAACATAAATTTATACAAAAATCAAATCAATAGCAGACTAAAACATCACTGCCTCACCATAAATACAGTAGTATAATGCCTTGCAGATCAATTCTTTTGTCCATCGCTTAGTCAGTTAGTTAAATTACATGCACATAAATATTCCTATATGCAGCCTGAAACATGGATGGTTTAAGAGACTAAAACACCTTCTTCAAGATTAAGAATCTTGCAGAAAAAAATGCTCACCCGACAGCGAATATATCCATATAGGGTTTTAAGGGGGTATCTTGTGCCACCTGCATCTCCCCTCCATGTTCATAAAATCTCTGACATACCACAGCCCCAAACAAAAAATGAATGAAAGAAAGAAAGAGAGGAAGTTAGTAACATTTGAAATAAGAAATACCACAAAACAAATAAAATAGACATATAAGAAGGAAAGAGAACAAACCTCAGGTGCAAGATAACAGAGTCTTCGTCCACCAGTGTCAAAGAAAAAAGAGAAATCAGAGGGGTCATCATATGGAATGTAAGTGGGTTTGAAAGATGCAAAGTCAGCAAGGTAAACCCAATTGGTGGAAGTAATCAGCACATTCTCACACTTGATATCACCTTGAACAACAACAAAAATGCAAATAATTTATAACATCAATGCAAAAAATGCATTTCAAGGGTTGGATTTCAGTTAAAACAAGACTTACCATGACACACTCCGTTCTCGTGGCACTGTTTTACAGCTACAAGCAACTGCAGCATATTATTATTACCCGAAACCAATAATTAATTAACACGAGACGATAAAAAAAGAATATCCAAAAAAAAAAACATCAGAAAAAAACAAGAATTAGAATACCTGAAAAGCCAACCATTTCTTCTCAATGAGACTAAGAAAAGGGCGCGTGCTTAACCTATCATGCAGATTATGGAAGAAATACTGCCTCAAAAGGTATGCTGCTTTATCTGTTTCTTGCCAAAACTGAAACACGAGACTCACACTCAGTTTTCTCAAATGAATTTAGTAAATATTGTTCCAAATCAACTCGGATACGGGAACAAATATGAAAATGAAACATGAAATAAAGATTAAAAAGAAGGAATTAAATATGGACCTGAAAGGGCCAGACGTGAGGGTGATCGATGGAGGTGAAGATGTGTTTGATCTGAGAGAGACGGCGCTCGTAATCGGAGAGATCGAGGAAATCGCCGCGCTTGAAATAGACCTTGACGAGGACCAAACCCTCGTCGTGTTTGCACTGAATCGACTTGAAGAAGCGCCCGCGACCTAAAACCTCCTTCAGAACCAGATTGTACGTCGACGGCAGCTCGTGCAGGTAGTACTCCGACGCCGATACTTGCGTCGTGCGCGCGATTTTGTTCCCCATCCAACTGCACCGCTTTCACTCCAAACTTACCATTCTTATTCTCATTCTCAGCTCAATAAATAAATACGTTTCGGATTATTAGTGGGACTGTTTGTTTGGAACTCTTCAATTCCAAACTCGCTTTCGCAACGCTCTTTGTCTCGGAATCAGATCATTCTTCTCGATAACCGCTCCGGTACCTTCTTTTGGAGTGCAACCAAGTAAATTTATGTTTTGCCAGTGGTTTGAAAATGTTTTTTTTATCATGTAAGTTAGTTTTTTTATTCATTTTTATCCATGTAAGTTTATTTTTCTGATTTTTGTTTATGTAAGTTTGAGTTTTTTTAAAATTTTGTATGTTTTTTTTTAATTTCTTATTTTTTAATTTTTTTTAAGTTTGTGTTTTTCAAATTTTAGTTTATATAAGCATTAATTTATGAAAATTAAAATCCTAAAGGAACTAAAATTAAAAAATATAAATTTATAAGAACTAAAAATGAATAAAAAAATCTTTACACAAACCAAAATTAAAAAAACCTCAACTTATAGGGATTAAAACTAGAAAAATAAACTTACAGTCGTCAAAAATAAAAAAATATATACTTACAGGAGAAGAAAAAAAAAGGTATTTAAGTCCTTTGATATTTTAATTTTAGAATCAATTTGTAATAAAATTTAGTTTATATTTTTTTTCAACAGGAAAACTATTTAAAAATATTTTAACTCAAACTAATTCTAATATTAATTTGATAGATAACTAATATTAATACTAAGGCTATGGTAAATTAATAAAACTAGACAAAGAAGGAACTAAAAAGAAAATAATTCTAAAAATTCATTTCTTGTTTGAATATATATATATTAATTATGTTTGACAAGATATTTTAACTAAATTTTAATTCTTTTTAGAGTTATTCATTTGATTGTTTGATAAAGGAGCTTCTTTTAGTAATTTTTAACATTTTTAAAAAATATTATTTGGAGTAACGTTTTTTTAAAACACTAACTTCTAAATTTTATATTTTCTTTTTTTTATCCTTAATATATTTATTAAATTTATTGTTTACCCTTTTAAAATAAATTATAATTTTATTATTTTTCAATTATTTTATACTTTTCAATTATTTTATCGATTAATTCTATCAAATACTTACAATTTAATAAACTAATTTTTCAGATATTTGCTTGCCGACTTTTAGCTGGTCGTAATGCATAATCTTACGTTAAATAGATATTTACAAAAAATAGCTGCCATCTAAGTAGTATCATCCTAGCTTAGGCAATCAAATTATAATAATATTAAAATATAAATAATATTCTAACATGTTAAAACCATCCTATAAAATTATTGAACCACTTAAATTTTTTTTGTCTCCTTAGGCTCATTCTATCATACACCGAGGCACCCTATATTATCAAAACATTATTATTAAGATTTCAAATTACAATCACGATTTTCGTCAAAAACCCTTGATATTAAGGAAAATTGCGGTCAAATGTGGTTGCAATTTTGATTACGACACAATCATGTTGATTCTAAAGACTTTGATGTTACAGCCGCAAATCACTTTTTAGAACTTTAATTAGTATCTTGATAACCTCAAATGTACCTTTTGGAATTTTTTTAACAAATATTCATTCACTAAACAAGATTATTCCAGCTTGTATGTTCCTCTAAATTTCAAAGTGGTGATATAAATGTTGCTTTATCCGCAATTTGAATGGAGTGATATGGAAGCACCAAAACCCAAAGCAATTGATGGAAAAACAAACCATGTGCCAAAATTGAACATGAGTAGCTAGCAAACCAATAATGTTGATTTATTTGCTTTGAATATTAAGAAAAGCATAGTAACAGATGAGTCGCAATAATGTTGATTTATTAGCGCTTTTACATCCAACGTAAATAGATAATGATATTTGATAATCAGGTACTACATCCGCTAATTTTTATATTTGGCATGACATTGGCTGCTAATATTTTGTTTGTATCACTTTGATGCTTTGTTTGATTGAGTGGAAAAAGATGGAGGAAGTGGAATAGAGCAGAAATAAAAAAAACGTGGGATCCACATTGAAATTTAAAAAAATTCCCAACATTCTACACAACCAAACACATGCACACTACACTTCCACAACAAGGTGTTATTCTTTTAAAATTCTTAGCACTTAACGTAATAATACCATCAACAAAATCATTGCAACAAAATCATGGGTCGACCTAGTGATAAGAGTTTGGATAATTTGTTTTAATCTTGTTGCCGATTTTGTAATAATAACACCACCATTAACTTCATCAGTAAACAATGTCGGGTTTCATAAAATTCAAGTTTAGTATTATTTAATTTCTATCTAAATGGATTTTTGTTTTTCTACATTGTGCAACAAAAACTAGGGGCACGTTTTGTTACTCTTTTTTCCAGAAAATATTTAGTTTTTAAAATTAAAAAACCTGTTTGAGAAATGAGTATTTCATTCTCTTACAACTCACTTCCACATTTCCACCTCATTTTTCTCTATCTTTTTCTATCTTCACATCACATATCATTTATCATTTTCTCTCCACTTTTTCATTTTCTTTCTATCTCTCTCCTCCCTCCACCCAAAATGGGATGGACGTTTATAATTTTCTAAAAGAAAATTAAGTTGAAAAAACATCTACCTGTTTTTTGTTTTCAAAACACTTTGCAAACAATTACCAAAGCTTAATCAATTTTAAAATAGAAATTGACAGCTGAACAGTAGAAAATAGTTTTACAAAATAGTTTTTTCTAATAATAATAATAAAAAAAAAGAAACAAACAGTCACTAAGTTTTACAATTTTTTTTAAGGAGGTGAAAAGGAGGGGGAGGGTTGAGCAAAATTGAAGAGGCTAATATACAAAGAATCAGTAGAAATTCATCAACAGTGGCCAA
Source organism: Glycine max (assembly GCF_000004515.6). Lineage (NCBI taxonomy): Eukaryota > Viridiplantae > Streptophyta > Magnoliopsida > Fabales > Fabaceae > Glycine > Glycine max. The sequence continues at coordinate 14,765,468 of NC_038243.2, forward strand.
TGGCAATTTTTCTGCCTTGTAATTGACCAAACAGTAGCATATGCATTTCCCAGAATTGGATCATCAATTAAACTCACGCATCTGCCAGTTTTAAGCGGGGAACAATATTCATTGATTGGAGTTCCTGAAAATTGAGAATCAAAACAAATTGATTAAAAAAATGGTAGATAAAATCAATAAAAGAAAATAAATATTGCATGGCATAAACAAATTTTGTAAATGTCCAGACCACACTGGCAACTAAAACAAAGATTTCCTACGGTACTATTAAGATGTTGTATTATCCTAAAATAGGTTATAGGATTGCTCATAATTGATTCTATAATAATATACAAGATTTCCTACGGTAATTATCTAAGATATTCTAACACATAATACCTGAATCATGAGTTTGCATGCATATGGCAGCTTCATGGTAGAAATATTGTCTCCATTCTTACAAGATGAACAAATACCAGTTTTCAGCTTATGGTTGTAATATCCCAACAACCCACATGCTGTACATACCTGTGTAAAAACGAAACAATCATCGGTCACTTTGATTTTAAAGAAGATAACAAGACTACATAGCATGCTGCCTCTAATTTTTTCACTAAGGCGGCAATCACATTGAGGTAAATTGTCACTTTTTAAGAGAGAGAAGATCCAATCTGTAGACATTAAGACTAGTTTTGTCAATTCAAATGATTAATCAGAGCACATTTTTCACCAAATCTTTGAGATCCCTGGATTAATTATCTTCGTAACAAGTTTGGCTCATATGATTATGACCTACATGCGATGGTGAGTGTTAGAAACATGTATGACTATGTCTAGCTTCAGTATATCCTGTAAACAGTTATTGGGAATATTTTCTTATATTCAACGAAAGTTTTATTCCACTAGCGATCAGCTACGTGGATCACACGATGCCACTAACTAGGCACAGTTAAAGACCAAATCCTCAAGAGACATTATTCACCATAAACTCCTTAACAACTTCCTCTAATGTGTTTCTCGGTCTACCTCTTTCCCTTTTCACAGGACTAAAACGTAAAACCATGTAATTTACATTCTTCATTTGGTGCTTCCATTGGCCTTCTTAGTACATGTTCAAACCACCTTAGCCAATTTTCTATCATCTTTTCTTCAATCGGTGCCACGCCAATATCTCCCCGTAAACAATCAATTTTGCCTCCTGTCCTTTCCTATGAGACCACACCTCCATCTTAACATTATCATTTCTTCTATTCTCACCTTTTTCTCTTGTTGTCCAAAACCAATGACTTGAAACCTACCTCCTCCTTAACATCTCCGCTCTCTTTCCTTCCTGACCCCACTCCAAAGAACATTGTCTCCACCTCTACCAAATGGTAATCTATAATGAAACCAATAATAGGCCTTTCAAATTTGGATGAAAGGCTTAGCAGAGTGCATTTTCAGATTGTTACATTAACAAATTACAAGCAAGAACCACAGTCTAATCCTTCAAGAAGGCCCCATTTTCAGCACTGAAACAGAGTTCAGAAGCTTCAAAATAAAGGCAAATGTTGAGCACGGGCTTTAATTTAAACAGAAAACATGGGCTTTTAGTTTTAATTATTATTCATTAACATTTTCTGTTAAATCCTTATTCATGGGAAGTGCTAAGTGACAGCATATGCAAAAAAGAGGATGAACATAATATGGAACCCAGTTGTCTACAAAAAATTTCTTCTGTTAATATTGTAAACCATTCAATAATGGGTTTTTCGAAATCAAACTAGGACACTGTTGAAATGCAATGAAGAATGCAGACATGTGGTATTAACATAAAAGTCCAGATTATTGCCTGAACTTCAAAAGGATCACTAGACAACATGAGTCGCTCATAAATTAACATACTAGCACCATATGCAATCAAGCAATCACGTTCCATTTCTCCAACACGAAGACCTGAAAATAATAAGAAAAAGATTGATGCCAAGCTCTACATACAATAACTAATAAATATATAAGGGTGTGTTTGGTTTGGATTTTCATTTTCTGTTTTCATTTTTTGAAAACTGTTTTCATTTTCAAAAGATTAGAATTCTGAAAACATGTTTGGTTTGACTTCTTGTTTTCTGCTTTCAAGAAATAAAAACACTGAAAATGCGTTTTCAAAAGGAAATGTATTTTTAGATTTGCTTAAAATTACATTCCTTGTCACCGCGTTTTCATTTTACCCAAAATGAGGTTCCTGGTTTCAATTGAAAACACTGAAAACGAGATTTTATTGTTTCCAGTTTTTGGTTCGTTTGGAAAAATATTTTCACTGAAAATGAAAACAGAAATCCAACCAAACACATTTCCATTACCATTTTCTATTTCCAGTGAAAATGAAAACAGAAAACAACTAAACCAAACACCCCCTAAAATACCATGTAGATTAAAGCCACAAGATAGAATTTTAATTTCAAAATTGTTTAAACCTGGAAATGAACAGAATAGCAGAAAATAAAAATTAAGTTAACCAAAAACCATTCTAGTAAGGCAGGGGAACAGGAGCAGTAATCTCAGTAACAACTTTCAATAACATGTAATATATTCTAAAACTCATCAATAAAGTATAAATTAAAAACCTCCATTTCTAGCTCTCCCTTCTGTAGGCTGTCTGGTTAACATGACACGAGGGCCACTACCACGTGCATGCATCTTATCAAGCACCTGATCAACACCACACCACAGCTTTTACGTGTGAACATATACACGGCAAGTTACAACTGATAAAGAAAAAAGATTACTTTCCCAAGCAATTCTATAGGTTAAATTAAAAATCAGGTCTTTATAATTGACACTTTCAATTTTGTCCCGCAAGCATGAAAAAATGTAACAAATCAATCCCTACTGTTATAACAATGTTGGGAAAATGTTTCCTTGTCAAACTTTTCCTTTGTGGCATTTGAGTCCTCGCATGTGGAGGGTCCATCCACTTCACGAAGGCAAACAGTAGAGATTGACTCGTTAGCATGTATCATGTAGGTTCCAAAATGTAAGTTTCTTGGTGCAAAGACCAAACTGAAAAATGGTGTCAAGTGTGGGGACACATTTTTAATTTAACCTATTGTCATATTAACAACCAAAAACAAAAATAGCAATATTTTACCACACTAATTCACACTAGGAATAGAAAGATTCTAATTGTTTAAAAATAATTGTACCTGAATATTTAGATGGTATTAAATTTGAGGTATTGTGGGAAATATTTGGTATAATTAGGGAAATATTATCCATTTATGTAATTAGGAAAATTCTGCTCATTTTCCTTTATTCCTAATCCTTGATTTAATCCCTAAATTTATGGGATTGATTCTCAGTATCGTATGTTGTTGAGTAAACTGAGAGAAAGGAAGAGAGAAAACTGAAGAAACGTGAAGGTAATTTTTATTGATCTGAAAAGTTAGTTAGAGTTAGTTACAATAGAGGTATATATAGATCTCTTAACTGCTGAACTAACACTAACAGATTCTAACTAACACTAACAGAATCGAACTCCCTGATCCTAGTGAGGTGCAGTTAGTGAAAGCTAAACAACCCTTACAATCACTTTATTGCTATCTAACACTAGATGGGTGTTGTTAGCAAAAGCTAACAGCCCTTACAATCATTTTGCAAAACTGATTTCACAGTTATACATTTACATACTGCAATACCCCCCTCAAACTCAAGAAGAAAAACTCTTCACATTGAGTTTGCCTTTAAGAGCTTCAAATCTTGATGTAGAGAGAGGCTTAGTCAGAATATCGGCCCACTGATCCAGAGCTAGAATATGGACAATAGAGAGCTGCTTGGCCAGAATCTTCTCCCTTACAAAAAACACATCAATTTCCATGTGTTTTGTACGATCGTGAAAGACTGGATTGTGTGCAATAGGGACAACACTCTGATTATCACAAAAGATTACAGGAGTGGTGAATGGAACTTGTAATTCTGTCAACAGAGTATGAATCCAAGTCATTTCAGTGGAAGTCTAAGCTATGCTGTGATATTCGGCTTTTGTACTGGACCTGGCAGTAACTTTTTGTTTGCGAGACCACCAAGATATTAAATTTGGACAAAACAAATAGTAGTCCCTGAGGTAGAGCGCCTGTCATCCACATCAGCTGCCCAGTCAGCATCACAGAATGCTCGAATAACCAAGGGCTTTGTAACAGATGTGGGTTGAAGAAGTAGACCATGAAACAAGGTGCCTTTGAGATACCTTAAGATTCTTTTCACCACTATCCAGTGAGAATCTAGAGGGGCAGCCATAAATTGACAAACTCTGTTGACAACAAAACTGATTTCAGGTCTAGTAAGGGTAGCAAATTGTAATGCACCAACTACAGATCCGTATAGAGTTGGATCATGAAAAGCATCAGCACCATGTCTAGACAGCTTGCAGTTGGAGACCTTTGGAGAAGAAATAGAGTGAGCTTCAGCCACGTTAGTTTTGTGAAGTAAATCTCGAATGTATTTGCTCTAAGTCATGAAGATAGAATTGTTGGACAGATACTTGATTTCCAGACCCAAGAAATTATCTAGATGGCCAAGCTGCTTGAGTGAAAATGCAGTGTTTAGTTTGGATGTAAGCTGCTGAATCGGAGAGGTTGAGCTACTTGTTAGAATTATATCATCCACATAGACTAAAAGGTAAACAATATGCATTTGTTGTCGATAGATGAATAGGGATGAATCACTTTTACTCCCAACAAAACCAAACTGCAGCAGAGTAGACTTTAGCCTATCAAACCATTGTCTTGGTGCCTGTTTCGAGCCATAGATAGCTTTGTTGAGTTTGCAGACTAGTGACTTATCTGCAGCTTCAAAACCAGGAGGTTGTATCATAAAAACAAATTCTTCAAGAGACCCATTCAGAAAAGCATTGTTTACATCAAGTTGAAATAATTTCCACCCATTAGATAGAGCAAGAGTAAGAATAATCAGAATAGTAACAGGCTTGATCACAGGAGAAAAGGTTTCATGAAAATCAAAACCATGAACTTGATGAAATCCCTTAGCTACCAATCATGCTTTTAACATGTTAATGGAACCATCAACATTTTCCTTTACCCTGAAAACCCATTTACAACCAGTGACCTATCTATTAGGAAGTAATGGTACTAAGCTAAGTCCCAAGTATTATTCTTCAGCAAGGCATCATATTCTTGTTGCATAGCAGTAAGTCAGTCTGTATTTGTCAAAGCTTGTTTTACAGTTTTAGGGTGGGTAAGAAAAAGAGAAGGATGTAGTCTAGGATTGTGAATTTTAGATTTAGACCTTGTTTGCATAGGGAGAGTATTTACTGGTACAAAATTGGGTACAGAAACAGAGTCTGAAAAGGATGTAGCAAGGGTAGTAGACTCTGAAATTTGAGGCTGAACAGAGACAGGTGCAAAGGAAGTAGATGGTTGAGGTACAGAAATAGTGGTGAGGGGGGAATGAACAGGTAAAGGAGAAAACCCAGGAGGAACAAGAGGAACAGAAGCTGAGTTAGCAGTTGACATTTGAGATGTCTGAGGGACAGGGTTGACAGAAGGTGGAAAAAGGTTAGGATTGAGACTAAAGTAGGAATCAAAATTGGTAGTGGAGTTAGTGGAAAAGGGAAACAAATCAGAATAGGGAAACCTTAATTCATTAAACAAAACATCTTTGGAAATGTACACTCTACCAGATAAGGATAAGCATTTGTAACCCTTGTGGGAAGAGGAATACCCCAGAAATAAACATTCTTGAGATCGAAAATTCAGTTTGTGTATGGTATGGTCTAAATAAAGGAAAACAGACACATCCAAATGTTTTAAGAAAATGATAATTAGGATCCTCTTATTAAACAAGGTAACAAAAGGAATAACAAACTTGAGGGAAGTGGTGGGAAGCCTGTTAATTAGATAGACAGTTGTAGTAAAGGCATATCCCAAAACTGCATCCGTAAATATGCATGATGCAACAATGTAAGACCTAAATCAACTATATGTCTGTGTTTTCTTTCAACCACACCATTTTGGTGACGAGTGTGGAGACAGATTAGTCTATGAAAGATGCCAAAGGAAGCTAGAGAAAGGTTTGTATTCACCTCCCCAATCAGACTGAATACTCTTAATTTTGGTGTTAAGCTGCAGTTCAACCATAAATTTGAAAGCTTGGAAAACAGAAATGGTTTCAACCTTGGACTTTATAGGAAATATCCAGGTGTACCTAGAGAAAGCATCAATAAAGGAGACATAATATTTATAACCAGCATGAGGTAACATGAGAAGGTCCCCACAAATTTGTGAAAATAAGCTCTAAAGGAGAGTAAACAGAAGCAGAGCTATGAGAAGGTAATCTATGAGATTTGCATACAGCAAGAGGAACAAAATCCAGTGGAATTTTTATTCAATGGAGAAATATTACAAAGAGTCAGAATAATTTTCATTACATGATCATTAGGATACCCTAACCTAGCATGCCAAAGATTAGCAACACTGAACAAGAAACAACAGAGTTAGACACTATAGTAGAGCTATTATTATTAACAGCAGTAGCTGAACTAGGGAAGTCAGCATTTGAAACAGGAGTAGATGTAGACATCAGCAAGGAAGGACTGTCTTGAAGCTTGAGATTATGAAAGGAGTAAAGTCCATCAGCACCAACAACTCCTTTAAGAAGGATCTTATTGGTCTCCTGAGATTTCACAAGACTCAAATGAGGATGAAATTCAAAGAAAACAGAGTTATTTTTGACAAATTTACTTACAATTAAACAAATTTTTCGAAATTGAAGGAACATGTAATAATTTGTGAAGTTTAAAAGTTATGTCATCATTAGGGGACACAAATGACGAATCAGTATTAGAAATATTTAAACCTTCACCATTGCCTATGAATATCTGATCTGGTCCATCAAAGTGAGTAAATATTTTAATATTCTATGAGTCACCAGTCACATGAAAATTGGCTCCAGAATCTGGAATCCAGGTGGTACCAGCTTGACCATTCCATGAAAGGATGAATTAGTGAGCATTGCATTGGGTTGGTTGTGACCTGGAACAGGAGTCTTGGAATTCGGATTGACCCAGGTGCTAGAGGTTCTGGCTGAACCAATGGAGTAGGGGATGGGTTGAAGTGTGGTAGGATTAAATAAGGTTAAAGAATAATGGGGCTGAAAGTTCACATCAGACCTAAAATGGCAAACATTGGCAGTGTGCCCAAATTTAAGACAAATTTGACATTAGAAGTTTGAAAATTGTCCACCGTCGTGTCCTCTGCCGGAGCCACCACCACTGCATCTCATAAAGTTTGAGAGAGAAAAGAAGAAAGCTGGAAGATATTATTGTTCATTTAGAATTGAAAGGTTAGTTACAAACTGATTCTGTTTCTCTATTTATAGAGAGAACAAATATGATTACACATAACCTAACTAAGGAAGTTAACTAACCCAAGTTAGTTACTGCTCTAACAGAAATAACAGCTTATAACAAACTAAGAAATAACAAACCACAGCTGTCCTAACTGAATCATAACTGTTCTAACAGTTGTCCTAACTGAATCACAAAGTAAAACTTACTTAATACACTAACAGCGTCCAGCACCTCGGTCAGAAAAGGCACCGCGACCATACAAACCTCAAGAACCACCAGAATCACCAGTTTTATAAGCATTTGGATGCGAATAGCCTTGAGTGTAGTTTAACGAAGCAGAACTTATCACCTGTGCATCTCTGTTGTAGCGAGTAAGTCAAGTTTCATGGCCATAGAGCAAAGCTTCAATCTCTACGATGGATGGACTGAGCTTTTTACTTTCGATAACAGAGATCACCGGCGCGTAATCAGACATTAGTCCTTCGAGGATTGCATCAACATATTCCTCGTGACGAATAGGAACGCCGACGCCGATAGCAAAGCTGTCGCACATGGGATTTCGTATGAAGGCTAAAGTACTCGTGAATTTTAACCCAAACTTGATAGGAATGATTGGAGCCAAAAACGCGCGATAATACCGATTTCGAAATAGTAGATTGCAGCCAAATAAGGAGTGTTTGGTCTTGAACCTCCCAAGCTTCATAGTTAGGGTTTACGCAATCAGCAATTCGATCGTCCTCTATGAGATAACGATGAGGAACAACTGGATTGACAACGAAACATTGCAACCTGTGTGATTTGATAACTGGTTCAACGTGTTGACACCAGTGAAGATAATTTGAGTCATCAAGTTTTTCGGCAATGGAGTTGGGAAACGATTGAGAAACTGAGTTCGAAGGAGCGGAAGCCATGAATGCAGTAATCTGGACCTTGCAAAGGAACCACAATTACGAAAAAATGGCTCTAGATACCATGTTGAGTAAACTGAGAGAGAAAGGAAGAGAAAAAATGAAGAAATGTGAAACTGATTTTTATTGATCTGAAAAGTTAGTTAGAGTTAGTTACTACAGAGGTATATATAGACCTTTTAACTGCTGAACTAACAATAACAGATTCTAACTAACACTAACAGAATCGAACTCCCTGATCCTAGTGAAGTGTAGTTAGTGAAAGCTAACAACCCTTACAATCACTTTACTGCTAACACTAGATGGGTGTTGTTAGCAAAAGCTAACAGCCTTTACAATCATTTTGCAAAACTGTTTTCCACAGTTATACATTTACATACTCCAATATATGTAAATATGGTACTGTTATAATGGAATAAACATCATTCTTTACTCAACACGGTATCAGAGTGATATCATCCTTCATCTGAGGGTTACAATTTTATGTTCCTAAAAATATGGAACAATATGTTTTTGTCTCTAGTTTGCTCTATGACACTTATGTGTCCCATGGACTTTTGGTTATGCCCTTTGTTTTTGGCTTTGCTTTGTTATTGTTTGGCTGTTGTACTTGGTTTGTTGCTCCCCTCTTCTTGTTTGGCAGCTGCACTTGGTTTGTTGTGCCCTTCTTGTTTGGTTGAAATTCATGTAAGTCCCATTAGTTTGGACATGGGACCCACCAAATGGGGAACGATACACATATATTTAGAGGATTTGTTGGAACGATACAAATAGTGTATTGCTAGCATTTTTCTTGGTATAATTAGGGAAATATATGTCCATTTATGAAATTAGGGAAATTAAGCTCTTTCCATTATTACTATAAGGTAGATTGATTCTAAATCCTTAAATTTATGAGAGAAATTGTCTCAGCCTTGTATATAGATAGGGTGCGGTTATCACGAAATTAGCATCATTTTTTTCATTTCAACAGATAGTGAAAAAAGTAGAAATAACTTCATGCTTTAATGAAACAAGCCGGTAAGTTGATCGTTTCCTAAATGGTCAAAGGAGAACTACATAGTAATATAGAGAAATAAACTAGACACATATCTTGAGTATTTATGGGATTCCCACCACCCTCATCTGCAAACTGGAACATGGTATATTGGTATTTTGTGGTTGGTACTTAAGAGAAAAAAATTTCTGAAAGGAGTTCACTAACCATATGTTTTAATTTCTGGTAGTAAATTGGACCCATGAAAATATATGCTTGCAGAGGGCATCCCGTAATACCTGAAAAGGAAAAGGCGAATTAGCACACCTCTTAGATTGATAAATAGAAAAAGGTAAATAAGATTGCTTGTATATTTTTTTTTTTTGGAAGGCAAAGATAATTTATAATATAGGATAAAAGTACCAGAGGTACTACATAGTACAAATGAAAGTCCTGAGAGATCAGGAGATACAGCACCCTACACAAGTGAATACCCTACTAACAAAACTTTAGGTAAAAGCTATAGACATATTTGAAGACCAACAATAATAAGGAATCTTGAAGTTTCTTTCCCACCCCTTCAACCAAGTCCATAATAGGAACAGAGTGCTATCTGTCAGCCTAGTGATATCAAAGGCTTGATTCTGGAAAATGATATCATTCCTGAGCCTCCAAATTGAGTTTGTAGCTGCTATCCACCACATTGTCCTTCTTGTGTTAGAAGCCTTTGATGCTGCTGAGGAATAATGCTGGAGAAAATTATCCATTGGCCTGAAGTGAAACACCTTGTCTTCTTTTACCCAAGATAGGAATTCCCACCACAAAGGCATTATTTTGCCACAAGTGAAAAACAAGTGGGATGCGGTTTCAGATTGACTATGACAGAAGGGACATAGATCATTTTCAACCTGAATTTGCCTCTTGATCAAATTGTCCTTCGTGGGAAGTCTATCCCATAATAACCTCCAAACAAAAGATAGGGCTTTAGGAGGGACTTTGATCTCCCAAAGTTTCTTGAATCCCAGGTACTGACCTTCATCATCCATCTCAGATTTAATAACTTGGTAAGCAGATTTAGTTGAGATAATCCCAGTGGCTTCAGCTCTCCAAACCCAGGTGTCGTTGAAGTTGTTATTTAACCTGATTGCATGGATGTGATCAATGAATTTAGAAGCTAGCTGCATCTCATTATCAAACAGGTTTCTTCTCCAAGCCATGTTCCAACCCCACCCATTCTCTGTCCAAGATCCCACCTCTGCCACTTTTAGATCTCTTTGTGAAGAAATTCTAAATAATTCAGGGAATTGGTCCTTGAGAGGAACTCCTTCATCTCCCCAAGGATCTTCCCAAAAGAGGAATTTATCGCCTCTTCCCAACTTCCACCAGATTTGGTTAGCAGCATTGATCACATTCTGTTGTTGAGATATGGCCCTTAAGTCAGCCCACCAAGTGGAGAAGTACTGCTTTCGAGGTCCAGGATCCAATCCCCTCCAACCATTGTACTTAGAATTCAGAATTCTGGTCCAAAGTTGGTCTGGTTGATGGAACATCATCCACTTCCATTTAAACAGCAAAGCCTTGTTGAGAATTTGAATATCTTTGATCCCCAATCCTCCCATATGTTTAGGAGTACAGCATTGACTCCAAGATATCCAAGCGATCTTCCTTCCTTCTAGCTTCCCCCCCCACAGGAATTGTCTTTGAATGGCAGAAATCCTGTGAATGATAGCTGAAGGAGCCCTGAAAAAGGACAGGAAAAATAAAGGTAGTGCTGTTAGGACAGCATTGATGAGTGTGATCCTACCAGCCATAGAGATATATCTCTGGTTCCATTTGTTCAACTTAGCCTCAAACTTCCTTATGATAGGATCCCAGACCCTCCTCCTTCTAGGATTAGCACCCACTGGAATTCCTCAATAGCAGAAAGGAAGTTGCAGTAATGCACAATTGAGATAAGTAGTAGCAGAGCTGCACCAAACCTCAGATTGGCCAACAGCACCAAACTGACTCTTAGCAAAGTTGATCCTCAGCCCAGAAGTCATCTCAAAGCTTCTAAGAACGGCCTTCACTGCTCTGACATTCTCCATGGAAGCTTCTCCAAAAAACATAGTATCATCAGCATATTGAAGAACATTCACAGGAACTTTGTTCTTCCCCACCAAAAAACTTCTGAACCTATTTTGGGAAACTGCTTCTCTCATCAACCCTGTCAATCCCTCAGCCACTAAATCAAAGAGGAGAGGTGCCAAGGGGTCACCTTGTCTCAATCCTCTTTGAGGATTAAATTCTGAAGTTGGGCTGCCATTAACAAGAACAGAAATGGAAGCCGAATTAAGACAGGCCCTTATCCATCTAATCCATCTCTCATGGAACCCCATTCTCTTCAGCATATAAATGAGAAATTGCCAAGATACAGAATCATAGGCCTTCTCAAAGTCCACCTTAAAAACCATACAAGACTTCTTGGATCTTCTAGCCTCCTCAATCACTTCATTAGCCACCAGAACTCCATGAAGCAATTGTCTACCCTGTATAAATGCTGTCTGCCTTTCATCTACAAGATGAGGCATGACTTTTTTCAGCCTATTAGCCAACACTTTGGCAATAATTTTATAAGTGCAACCTATAAGGGATATAGGTCTGAAATCGTTGATAGCTTGGGGATCTTTCACTTTAGGGATGAGGGCAATAAAGGAGGAGTTGCTGCCTTTGGGGAAGGAAGCATTAACAAAAAATTCATCAAAAAATCTCAGAAAATCGGGTTTGAGCTCTTGCCAGAAATGCTTAATGAATCTGAAGTTAAGCCCATCAGGCCCAGGGCTTTTTTCATTGCCACAGCTCCACACAGCACAAGTGATCTCCTCTTCTTTAAAAGGCTCTACCATGCTATCCTTTTGAAGAACAAATAGGACATTGAAGCGGACTCCATCCAGGTTGGGTCCTTGATACTGAGGTTCATGAAATCTATTTTGAAAGTGTTGCAGAACCTCTGCCTTGACCAGGGAAGGATCTTCTACCCATACACCATCAATGAACAACCCCCTGATCGCATTTCTCCTCCTACTATAGTTTATTAATTTGTGAAAATATAAACTGTTGCAGTCCCCCTCTTTAACCCATCTACTTCTAGCTTTCTGTCTCAAGATAGACTCATGGAGACTAGCCTTTTCCCATAGCTGAGATTGAAGATCCTTCAGCTGTTTGATTTGATGCTCCGAAGGCTGAGATGGCATAGAGTTCTCCAACTCATTCATACTCTGTTGCAACTGCTTTATTTGAATATTAATATCTGCTGAATTCTCCTTACTCCACCTTTTCAACCTGTGTTTAAGATTCTTGAGCTTGGTTTTTAAGGCAAAAGCCCCCCATCCCAAGGGCTGATAATCAGACCAGCATTCTTTCACCACTTGCTGGAACTCCTTGATCTTTAACCATCCATCAAACACCTTAAAAGGCTTAGGGCCCCAGTCACTAGTCTTGGATTGAAGTAAAATAGGACAGTGGTCAGAATAGTTTCTCTCAAGGTTGAATTGAGAACTATTAGGCCATAAATCAAGCCATCCATCTGAAACCAGAATCCTGTCAAGCTTACTTTTACAAGTCCCATTAGGCCTTACCCAAGTAAAAGGTTTACCCAAGCAAGGAATGTCCTCCACCTCCATATCAGCAATCCAGTCATTAAATTCTTCTATGATTTGAGAATCTGTATTGGTATTATTAATCCCCATTCTTTCTGAAGAGTATCTGATGCAATTGAAGTCCCCAGCCAAACACCAGCAGGGATCGAGGGACCGAGATTTTCTATTGCTGAGGTTCTGCCATAGCTGCCTTTTCCCAGCAGTGTCACAAGGGGCATAAAGATTAATAACTACTACTCTTTGCATTTGAGGCAACCAAACTACACCCAACATAATGTAATCTTTATCTGAACATCTAAAATCAACCTGGAATTTATTATTATCCCATATGCATAATAATCCCCCAGCAGCATGTATAGCAGGCTGCCATTCCCAAGCCAGATCACTTTGTCCCCATAAGAATTGACATGTAGCTTTGTCCAGATATTCCTTTTTGGTTTCTTGAAGACATAAAAGATCAACATGAAACTTCCCCACCAAACTCCTGATAGAAGCCCATTTTAGGCCTCTACCCAGCCCTCTAATATTATAAGACATAATATTCATCTATGAATATTCTTGTTTCCAAGCTGCAAAGCCTCTTTCCTATCCCGAATCTCCATGTTCTTGAAGCTGTGAATACCGTCCTGATCCGATTCATGTTGGAGGCCTAAGGATTTCGCAAGAATCCACTGCTGGTTGGCCTCTTCAAATTCTTCAAGAGAATTTCCATCCACACTGTTAATCTCCTCCATCTCCACCGTGTTACTACTGTTTGTGCCTTTGAAAAGGTTATCCTTTAAACACGGATCAGCCTTATCCTCCATTAATGATGTATTTTCTTCAGCTACAGGCGTAAGAAGGCAGCCCTTTGATGGGGCGTGTCTTTGCCTAGCATAAACTTTAGGGAACTAGTCCATATTCCTTTTTGATGATTGGGTCAAGATTATATGTTTTTTCTTTTTGCACTCCTCCAATATCTTTATTGGGCCCGATATGGAACTTGGCCCAATCTCCTTTTGACCCTGAGTCTGGCTTATGTCATGATAATATCCTGTATCCGTTGCACATGTCTTATATGCCCCTTGGATGTTAATCTGATTTCCTGCTGCTTCCTCAGAATTTAAAAACTTTCCATCTTGATCTTCCTCAGCCTTTCGAGGCCCGACTATAACAGGGTCCGAGGTTATGACCTCTGAGGAAATATTTCCCTGCTTTTTCTCTGCACCAGCAGTCCGTTGGTCAACCTTTGCCAAAGTAGAGTCCTGAACGTGTCTCGCTGCGTCTCCTGCGCCATGTTTGCATGCATCAAAAAGTGGGTTATTATCCACTGGGTCAACACGATTCCGAGATTGGCCGTAGAAATCGTTGGGTAAATCGTTTGACTGGTGGTTCGAAGAGGCCTTGTTGTTGGTGGCTGACAACTCCGGCGAATACGAAAAGGAGGTATCGTCGTCGTCTTCTTCCGCGCCGACACCTTCCTCCTCTGACGTGATCTCCTCCGTCCACTCTTCGGACATGGACGTTTTGGTTCTCCACGCATCCCCATCGTCACCTACCTCCTCCACCAGCCACACCCTGTGATCTTCTCCCCCACAACGAACCTTCACTTCCTTGCTGATTGCCGACGGCAAAGGAGTTCGAACCAGCAAGCGCGCACGGTCCAGTCGTCGCCGGTCTTCGGTGTCTTCGTCAGCCTCTATGACATCTCCAATAGTTGAGACAACGTGCTTCATGTGGTCCACTTCCCAAGCTTCAATCGGAAAGCCCCATAATTGAAGCCACACGACCCGATTAGATGACCTGTAGCCTGGTCGCCATCTCTCAAGGGAATAGAATAGGGTATTGCCGCCGTTTATCTCTGAGTTGATAAGCTGTTGAGCTTGATCCTCTGAAAGTCCAATGAGAAGGACCATGTCATCTCCAAGGAATCTAGTGCTAATGTTATATCCCAGCTCCCACGATATGTAATCCTCCATTTTCTCCATCTTCATGGGTTTCTTCAACTTACCAACCCAAGCCCCTTTACACCAGAAATCACGACCTTTAGTGGGTTCGATGGTAATTGTTGGAGTACCATCTGCACCTGTCATCGTTCCTCCTGAAACTCCTTTCTGACCCACCACCTCCACGTATGATCTCACCCGAGGTCTGTTAGTAACTGGAAGACCCTTGACATCTTCTTTGTTTTGCTTCCCCCCTTTGTCTACTCTTGTATGCGTCTGGAGATTCGGAGCTAACCTTGTGAACCTGGGAAGGTTGACGAACAGCTTGTGGTCGTCTATGAAAATGTTATCCAGGCGCGTCTCCAGAATCTTTACATCCGAAACACCCTTGAACCTCACAAAACCAAACCTTCTACCCTCCTTGTTACAGCATTTGGCTATAAAAACTTCACGGACATCACCCCAAGTCTTAAACTTCTCCCAAAGCCACACTTCATTAACATCGTCTATGAAGTTAGTGAAATAGAAGGATGTAATATCCTCCTTATCTCTCCAGTTGGGACGCTTGGACGAAAGATTATGGGTTGTTCTGTTCTCTGGAATAATCTTCTTTACTGTCTTTGCTTTCCTCCTACTGATCACCTTTGTCCATTCTTCCTTTGTACCAAGTCTGTCGTCATTCACGTTCTTGTTCCAGCATTCCTCGTAATGTCGATTGTGTTCCTGGTTCCCCCCCTTCGAGCTTCCATTTGTTTCTTCATACCGCAACTTTCTGGAATTGCTCCGACGACATGAGGAATGTTCCTCTTTCCTCCTATCTCTGTCTCTCCCCCTCTCCCTGTTACGTCTGCATATTCTTCTGTTGTCGCCTGATCGATCTCTCGCAAACTCTCGTTCTCTCAGGATAACTCTCTGTCTCTCTATTTCACGTGCTCTCCCTCCCTCAGCCACTCTTTCTCTTAGGTGTATCTCTCTCTCTCCCTCTCTCTCTCTGAAGTGTTTCACTCTCTCTCTAAGGTGTTTCACTCTCTCTCTAAGGTGCTTGTATATAACTTAAGTATCTATTTGTCAATGCAAAACAAGAGAACTGAAACAAGCAATAGGTGACAGATCTAGCAGTAAAGAGGTATCCTTGAGAACAATGGCATTTCCCTCCAGGAATACACACCAAATAACCACATAAAGTATGTACTAGAATAAAGACCTCCCGTCCTTATTCTTGTCAAAATCTATAAAACATTGTCAATTTACTTATCATAAGTAACTGTGAAGTATATTGCTCTAAGAAATAAATTGTTCATATTTTATGTGCAATTTCAAACTCTCACCACAAGCAATGCCAAAAGTCCAATTCATAATTGTTAGATTATATGTAATTTTTATATTATTGTATATTGTGTCTTCTATACCTGATGTAGTCATCTTTCATAGAGAGATAGCTTGTATTTTAACTCTTATACTTCAGCTCTGTGTGAGACACTCGAGTATTATTATCAAATATTAGTCTCAACTTGGTATCAGAGCGGGTTGGTCCTGCTCTGGCTGTGTCCGCTGCTATCCGGCGACCGTCGTCGTCGTCGTCGTTGTCACTGCCGCTGTCCACCACCTCCAGCTGCCATCATATTTTCCAGTGATCACTGGATTTGGTGTCCCTCACCAAGCGCAACCCAACTCAGAAGGTTTTGAGGTCCGAAACTTCACCGCGCGCTCTCAAGTGCTACCTTTATCTATGTCTCCGCCACACGTGTGCTGTACATGCGCCGATCTCTGGTCACTGGAACTCAGGCACAATGCCATGGTTAGGTTCGTCAGCCTCTTCCAGTCCTGGTTCAGTCATTAGTTCATCGTTTTCAAGTCCTCTTGTTGGTGTTTGGATATGTTAGGCAACACGCTTGTCCTCTTTCGTCCTGGTTCAGTCATCATCTTGTCCTCCTGCTGCTGTTTGGATAGATCATTTGTACACAATGAGTAGAGGAGACCATACTGAATGCACATTTTGCAAGAGAACAGGGCATACCTGGAAAACATGCTTCAATTTATTTGGTTTCCCTAACAAGACAGCATCCAAATTCAAGAGAGTTGAACCTAAATTCTCTGATGAAGAGTATAAGGAATATCTAAGGTTAAAAGCCAGTAGACAAGCTCAACCTCATTTAACCGCTAGTAGTCCAATTGCTGGCATTTCTCAATCTATGGACATTCAAGGTCCATGGGTGATTGACTCATGTGCTTCTGATCATATTTCTAGTAATGCACATCTTTATTTACCGCCATGTCTTCCCAAAAGTTTGCTCATCCTATAACCTTAGCAAATGGATCCAAGGTGGCTTCTAAAGGAGTTGGTCACATCTCTATCTCCTTCCTTAATCTTAAAATCTGTCCTTTTTGTTCCTAATTGACCTTTTAATTTCTCTAGGTCAATTAACCAAGTCTCTAAATTGTTTTGTAACATTCTGTGATGATTCCTTTATCATACAGGAACATGGCACGAGTCGTACAATTGGAGTAAGATGTGAGTCAAGAGGACTCTACTATCTGGAAGCAAGTTCTTCTATGTCCCGTGTTGCTGCTCCATCTCCTAAACTTCTTCATGATCGCTTAGGTCGTCTGAATTTGTCAAAGTTAAAGCAAACGGTTCTTAGTCTTAGTAATCACAAGTGTTAGAGTGTGAACCATGTCAATTAGGTAAACATACTAGGTCTTCCTTTCCAAAACAAACTGAACCAAGATGTAACATCCATTTTTCTATCATTCATTCAGACATTTGGGATCCTAGTCGTATTACATCTTTTGGGTTTAGATATTTCATTACATTCATCGATGAATACTCTCGTTGTACTTGGATATATTTGATGACAGATTGATCTGAACTTTTGCCTAATTTTATATCTTTCTTCAATGAAATCAAGAATCGGTTTGACAAAGTCATTCAAATTCTTTGAAGTGACAATGCTAAAGAATATTTTTCTTTGTCAAAGTTAAAGCAAACGGTTCTTAGTCTTAGTAATTACAAGTGTTAGAGTGTGAACCATGTCAATTAGGTAAACATACTAGGTCTTCCTTTCCAAAACAAACTGAACCAAGATGTAACATCCATTTTTCTATCATTCATTCAGACATTTGGGATCCTAGTCGTATTACATCTTTTGGGTTTAGATATTTCGTTACATTCATCGATGAATACTCTCGTTGTACTTGGATATATTTGATGACAGATTGATCTGAACTTTTGCCTAATTTTATATCTTTCTTCAATGAAATCAAGAATCAGTTTGGCAAAGTCATTCAAATTCTTTTAAGTGACAATGCTAAAGAATATTTTTCTTCTACTCTTTCTTCCTTTTTATCCTCACAGGACATCTTACATCAATCCACTTGTCCTCATAAACCACAACAAATGAAATATTAGAAAGGAAGAATAGACATTTGGTTGAGACAGCACACACCTTATTGTTTAATGTGAATGTCCCTATTCACCATTGGGGTGATGTTGTTCTCACTGCTTGTTTTCTAATAAATAGAATGCCCTCTTCAACACTTGATAATAAAATTCCTATTTCCATTATCTATCCAAGTGAAGTCTTATTTCATGTTCCTCCTCGTATCTTTGGTTGCACTTGTTTTGTCCATTATGTTTCCACGGGTCTTGACAAGCACTCTACAAGGGCAATCAAATGTGTTTTTCTTAGGTACTCTTGTGTCTTCAGAAATGGTATCGGCGTTATTCTCTAGAAACTAGAAGGTACTATATGTTTGTTGATGTTACCTTCTTTGAAGAAACTCCTTTCTTCTCATCTTCCCAGCAAGATATCAACTCAACACAACAGGTCCTACCTATCTCAACTTTCAGCCCAATGATATCCCCTGTCTATGAGAACTCCAACCAAGAGGAAAATCAGTCTCACCCTCCAACCAATAGTCCAGTCATGTTATCTTCACCACCTCCTATGATATCCCAACACAAGACACAAGGAACTAGTCCAACATTACAAGAGTCTTCGGGTTTATGTCCTTCTCCATTGGCCTCCCTTATGACAGATCCGTCGTGTTCATCATCAGCTCCTCATGATGATGACTCACGCTGGCCCATTGTTCTTAGGAAAGGTATTCAATCTACTTGAAATCCTCATCCTATTTATCAGAGTTATCATTGTTTAGCTTCTTCACATTTCTCTTTTGTTTCCTCTTTATCTTCTCTTGCTATTCCCAAAAATGTTCATGAAGCACTTGATCATCCTAGATGACGACATGCCATGATTGTTGAACTTGAGCACAATGGTACTTAGGAGTTAGTTCCTCTTCTTCCTCTTAGGAAGAAGGTGGTTGGTTGTAGATGAGTATATGCCATTAAAGTTGTCCCTAATGGTGAAGTTGATTGTCTTAAGGCCTGATTAGTGGCTAAAGGTTACACCCAAATATATGGTCTTGACTATGGTGATACTTTTTCTCCGGTGGCCGAAATCACTACTATTTGGCTCTTCTTTGCCATGGCTGTTATTGGTCATTGCCTCATTGGTCCCTACATCAGGTAGATATTAAAAATGCATTCCTTCAAGGTGAGCTAGATGAGGAGATTTACATGGAGCAACCTCCTGGGTTTGTTGCTCAGGGAGAATCTAGTTTGGTTTGTAAGTTATGCCAGTCCCTCTATTGGCTCAAACAATCTCCACGACCCTGGTTTGGTAAATTCAGTCATGTTCAGAGTTTTGGGCTGAAACGAAGTGAGGCAGATCATTCAGTTTTTTATTGCCATACACCTTTTGGGAAATGTGTCTATCTTGCTGTCTATGTGGATGACATAGTTATCATAGGAAATGATAGTGCTAAGTTTTCTCAACCGAAAGAGTTCTTGTCCAGGCATTTTCAGACCAAAGACCTTGGGAGTCTTAAATACTTCCTTGGCAATTGATGTAGCACAATCTAATGAAGGCATTGTAGTCTCCCAAAGAAAGTATGCTCTTGATATTTTAGAAAAAACAGGCATGACTACTTGTAGACCCGTTGATAGTCCTATGGATCCGAATCAAAAGTTAATGGCAGACCAAGGTGAGCCATACTCAGATCCAGAAAGGTATAGAAAACTGTTTGGAAAGCTTACTTATCTTACAATTACAAGACCTAACATCTCTTTTGTTGTTGGTGTGGTTAGTCAATTCATGCAGGCTCCTCTTGTTGATCACTAGAAGGCTGTGATTTCCATTCTCGGGTACATTAAAAAGGCTCTAGGACAAGGATTGTTATATGAGGACAAAGGAAATACCCAAATCTCTAGGTATTGTGATGTTGATTGGGCTGGATGCCCCATAGACAGAAGGTCCACTACTGGATGTCGTGTATCCATTGGAGGCAATATTATCTCTTGGAAGAGCAAGAAACAAAACACTATTGCTCGGTCTAATGCAGAAGCATAATATAGAGCTATGGCCACAACCATTTGTGAGTTAGTTTGGACCAAACAACCTCTTCAAGAGTTGAAGTTTTGCGAAGTTAAACAAATGAAGTTGTGTTGTCACAACTAGGCAGCTCTTCACATTGCTTCCAATTCAGTATTAAATGAAAAAATCAAACATATAGAGATTGACTGCCACTTTGTTAGGGAAAAACTGTTGCCCAATGAGATTAGTACTGAATTTGTCAGCTCCAATGATCAGCTTGCAGATATTTTGACCAAATCTTTGAGAGGACCTCGGATCCAGTTCATATGCTCCAAGCTTGGAGCATACAAATGCTCCAGCTAGAGGGGGAATGTTAGATTATATGTAGTTTTTTATATTATTGTATATTGTGTCTTCTATACCTACTATAGTCATCTGTCATAGAGAAACAGCTTGTATTTTAACTCTTAATATCTAAATATACTTCAAATGCATGTGAGTGTGTGACACTCAAGTATTATTATCAAATATTAGTCTCAACTATAATCATTGTACATTCAACTTCTTATATAAAATATACCTTGACGGGCCTAACCAAACATTTGGCCATATATTACATACAGTTCCCAATAGTAACATGAACTTCTCGATTTCAAAGAATTTTACAAAGTCTCCACAACCTAAAATGATAACTAAAAGAAAATAAAAACCTGAATAAATGAAATCTTTCCCACTGTAGTTGAAGCCTTTACTCACAAGAGTTTCACTGCAAGAGCATGAAAACTATTTAAATACAAATATGGATAAATCATGGAATGAATGTCATACAAAAGACAATCAAGATACCTTATGGTTTCAACCTTGTCAGCATGACCACTTCTCTCCCCAAAAGCACTGCCATAATGAAACCTACCACATGAAACCCCTGCTTTCCCTCCAAGAAGCTCTATCATCTTTCCAACAGTCATTCGACTGATACCATTAACAAAAATATGTTCCCATATAGAAACTTGTTATATTATATATTTATTCATTTAAAAATAAAATTGCTTGTAGGCAATAGGCATATGAAAGAAATCATAGCTTTAGTTGACTAATAGTCTGACCTGTTCTATAGGCTATCAAATCTAGACAAGTATTCCGACAACAGCCTTGCATTCCATAAAGGTCACAATTTTATTTATATGATGGAAGATAACAATAATTTTTAAGTCCAGAATTCAGATCTGATTGGTTATTCACAGCAATTTGAGTTTATTATTTTCTTATAAGAAATTTGTGGCCTCAAAATATATTAACTGTTGTGTTGCATAATTAGCTGACAATTTGTTTCCTTTTATTTTGCACAGATTTGTTTCCCTATGTATGATAGGGTATCGACTAGTGTTAGGACACAGGGTGGAGAGTCAGACGATTTTCCCATCACAATTGGTTTGCATCAAGGGTCAACCCTTAGCCCCTACCTTTTTACCTTAATTCTGGATGTCCTCACGAAACAAATCCAAGAGATAGCGCCGAGATGCATGCTTTTTGCAGATGACATAGTCCTCCTTGGAGAGTCGAGGGAGGAGTTGAATGAGAGGTTGGAAACTTGGAGACGAGCTCTAGAAACACATGGCTTTCGCCTAAGCAGAAGCAAATCGGAGTATATGGAATGTAAGTTCAACAAAAGTAGGAGGGTATCTAACTCAGAGGTGAAAATAGGAGACCATATTATCCCTCAAGTCACACGGTTTAAATATCTTGGGTCTGTAATACAGGATGATGGAGAAATTGAAGGGGATGTGAATCATCGCATTCAAGCAGGATGGATGAAATGGAGAAAAGCATCGGGGGTGTTATGTGATGCAAAGGTACCGATCAAGCTAAAGGGAAAGTTTTATCGGACTGCGGTAAGACCGGCGATTTTGTACGGAACAGAATGTTGGGCGGTCAAGAGCCAACATGAGATTAAAGTAGGTGTAGCGGAGATGAGGATGTTGCGGTGGATGTGTGGTAAGACTCGACAGGATAAAATTAGAAACGGAGCTATTAGAGAGAGAGTTGGAGTAGCGCCTATTGTAGAGAAGATGGTGGAAAATAGACTTAGGTGGTTTGGGCATGTAGAGAGAAGACCGGTAGACTCTGTAGTGAGGAGAGTAGACCAGATGGAGAGAAGGCAAACAATTCGAGGCAGAGGAAGACCCAAAAAGACTATAAGAGAGGTTATCAAGAAGGATCTCGAACTTAATGATTTGGATAGAAGTATGGTACTTGATAGAACATTATGGCGGAAGTTGATCCATGTAGCCGACCCCACCTAGTGGGATAAGGCATTGTTGTTGTTGTTTCCCTAATTCCTTGCAATTGGTACAGTTATGACTGTACACATTTTATTTGCCAGCAACTGTTGCACCATTGACTTATTATAAATAATATTCACTTTCCAATTTTCCAATTCTTCCACAAATGCAAACTTTTCCTATCTATCCAGCTATGGAGTAGCCTTAGAACTTTGGGTTAGAATCATGTCATTGAGGGAACAGAGAAGAATCCAAAATTATCACAAATAAATTGTTTTTGTTATTTAACTAAAGTTATCATAAATAAATTGTTTTAGTTATTTAACTAAAGTAAAGAGGTTCCCTGGATAGATAGGTTCCCCACCTATATCATGAGGACATATGACACGTAAATGAGTTATATTACCTTGGGAAACCATGAGGATTCATAATCAGATCAGGACAAATGCCTTTCTCAGAAAATGGAAAGTCTTCTTGCGGGACAATAGTTCCACAAACACCTTTTTGCCCATGCCTGCTGCTAAACTTATCACCAAGCTTATGCAACAAATTCAGACTAGAAATTAATACACTGCTTCAAACCAATAGCACTAACTCATAATAAACCAAAAAGACTTTACCTCAGGCCTACGAGTGTGACGAATTAGAAATTTGATACACATGTTATTATCCTTATCAGAGCATAGAACCACCCTATCAACTACTTCTCCTCCATTACCCTTGAATGATTGTGCATTGGACCGATATGCACTGTTTAAAAGAAAAACATTAGAAAAAATGTGAACCAGCATATATTCAACAATAACCTTCCTACATTTGAACCAAAATTTAAAAAAAAAAAATACAAACCTATCGGGCAAATTTGCTGCAGATCCTGTTTTTGGAGTACGTGTATCAATCGGTGATTGTTTATTGATATAGATGTCATATGGCCTAAGAATTTCCCCTGGAGCAGCAATACCATCATCATCAAGTATCTACAGGAAGCAAGAAAACATCCAATGGCATAAGAAACAATTTTATTTCCCCTAGAGCAACAATACCGTCATCTCAAATATGGTAAATCTGTATTTTAGGGATTAATTGTAGAAATTTATCCCGCTAATTATAGCCTTGCAGATTTCTCTCTAGTATTGGGATAGAATTTAATTTTCTTTCCTTTTTTTAAGGATCCTAATTAATGTACCCAATTGATTCATGGAATGAAATCACCTTTTTCCCAAATATTTCACAGATCATGTATAAAAAAATTTACATAATTGAGACATCTGTAGATATGCAATTCAATAGTTCAATAGGAGCTATTTACTTATGTTTTAAACAGCATATTGTATGTTAAAGTAAAGTGATGTAATAAGACATCGATCTTTAAATTGTATGCAATTTTGTAAACTTGACATACTTTATAAAACTTTAAATTTAACAATTAAATTTATAAAATTTACTTTTAGAAGAACAGTTACCCCTTGTTTGGTTGTGAGGAAAGCAAGGGAGAGATGGAAGTGAATAGGTGAGAAAAGAAAAAGAAGATAAATAGGTGAGAAATAGGGTGGAAATAGAGGTTGTTTGGTTGAAGAGTAATAGACTGTAATAGAAGGAAAATATTTGAATTAAAGATGTTTGTGTTGGGAAAGCCACCTTAATTGTGGACACCCCTTAGCCCGTCTTAGTTGTGGCCTCTTTGGGGGTTGCCTGAAGTGCAACCTTGAGGGCAGTGGTTTAGTGGTTTAGTCCCACATCAACTAGTGAGATGGCCAAAATAGTGTATATAAGTGGAGAGAGCAATCCCCACCTTACAAGTTGTAGGGGATTGAGTTAGGCCCATAACCCACATCCTAAGAATTTGTTAGGTAAAAATTGGAAAAGAGAGAGAAATTAATATTGAGTAAAAATACATTTTATTATTATTATTATTATTATTTTTTATTTTCATAGATTCTTATTATTTATTTTATTGTTATTATTGTTATTATTATAAAAGAAACTGGAGGGGATAATAGAAAAACTTCACCGGGACCCACTGCTTTTGTATATAATCTTTAGCTTTTCTAATAATGTTGAATAAGGAACGAACAATTTGTTAATCGACACAGCTGGACACATTTCCGTGCAATTCTTCTCTTCTATGCGCAGAAATATTTTTTGGTGGGATCCACTGCTTTTTAAAAAAAGAAAAAATCACTCCACTTCTATTCTACCAAACAACTCAATTTTCTCACTGTCACTCTCTCTTCCTTCCTCTCCCCCTCCATTTCTACTATACCAAACACACCATTAGTAAAGTGTCACTTTACAGAGTTCAATACCTAATGTCACTTTAACCAACAGGTTATAAGATAAAGTAAACCTAAATCTTAAGCAAATAACTATAGTAAAATGAATTAATAATTAATTTCTATGAACTATGAAGACATTACCTGCATACGTCCTGCAGTGTCTGCAGTTCTATTAGGCCTAAGTATTCGGTCTGACGTGTCATTCGAGTGCTTCTGAATGATGGCATTATACCTATACAGCAGGGAAGATCAAGACCAGAAATGCTACCTTAAAAAGCTTAGACAATAAAATATGCAGCAACCAAAAGCATAAAATCACCAAATAAAATTGCATACTTTTTCATAACTATACAACGACCAAACCCACGATCAAGAGATGCCTTGTTCATGACAATGGCATCTTCTATATCATAACCACTATAGCTCATTACAGCTACCGTGGCATTTTGACCGGCTCCAAGCTTATCATATCCAACCTAAAATGAAATAGATTAACCAAAGCCCTTCAATCATCAAGAAATTAAACAACAAAATTATACTAACCAGCTCAATTGTCTTTGTTGTAAGCAAAGGTCGTTGAGGATAAACTAGTAGGTAAAGCAAGCTGTCCATCCGGCGCAGCTACAACAAGACCAAATAAGTTCATCAATTATGTACTCAGTATGAAATTTTCTTTACCCTGCTCTACTAAAAAGGTTGAGTGAAGCAATATAGTTACTCAACAAACGATATGCAAACAGAAGAAACAGTACCAAGCCACAGAAACAAAACATTTGAAACTAGACTTATTTTCGGCAGAGAAAAGGTGCTATAAAAGTCTCTAAATCAGCCATGTCCATGCTATGGACCAATGGGCTAACATCTTCACAAAAGCTCTATCTTCACTACAATTTGGAGAACTTCATGAGAAACTCTTTTTTTTAGTTCTCTTTGATCAACACCTCCAGAGTTTGAGGGGGTGTATTAGAGTAATCCCTGGATCACTGCAGCTCTCTACTATTGATATTGGTCTGGGAGTTACTATACTGTTATGAAGTTAGTTTGCCTACAGTTCTTACAGTTGGGTACCATTAGCTTATGTCAATTGTACAGTGGTGTACAGCTGTTATTATTTTAGGAAAGTAATTATGTTTCTTTGAGTGTATAATTTAGTGCCTCTGAACAGTTTCAAATAATCAAATAATAGAAAAGGGCTACTCAATGTACAAGGCTCCCATCAAGAGGAGTCAGGGAAGGGTAGATGTACACAGCCTTACCTTTATCACAAGACAGCAACTTTACTGTTGCGAAAAGGCTCGCCCTTTTAAAACTATAAAAAATATCTAAGACTTCATTTCTACAATTTTCTCAAGTACTCAGATCCTGTAGTTACCTCAGGCACCAACATGAGGACATGCAGTATTTGTAAGCCTGGAACAAATAGTTTTTTATATGGATTATATAGAAAAGTAAGATAAAATCCATTTCTGGAATTTTAATTTGATAGCTTCAGCTTTTGGATATATAGTTACATGATAACAATCAAGTTCAGAATCCAAAAGTAACTCAATCATAATTCTTACTGTATATCCTTCCTAAAAGAGCCTGTGATTAAAACTTATAGAGATCTGAAATAGTCACTCTTCAACAAACATAAAATACAAGGGAAAATATATGATTTATACACATGTGATATATAGGCATATATTAAAGGCAATATTCTCCATGTCTTCGATTGTTAGAATGTGAGTTTAGACCTAACTCAACCCCAAAAGCTAGCTCAAGGGGTGAGGGTTGCCCCTCACTTATATACTCTAACTTGACTTTATCTTTAGCCGATGTGGGACTTGGGTTTTTCCCAATACACCCCCTCACGCCCAACACTTCTTGGGTTTGGTACGTGGATAACATGGTGGGTGACCCTTTGAACGATTCTTGGATATGCTTTGATACCATCTTATATTCTTAGAATGTGAGTTTAGGGTTAACTCAACCCCAAAAGCTAGCTCAAGGGGTGAGGATTGTCCCTCACTTATATAATTTAACTTGGCTTTATCTTTAGCCGATGTGAGACTTGGGTTTTTCCTAATACATCCCCTCACACCCAACACTTTTGGGCTTGG
The DNA here is from genome assembly GCF_000004515.6 of Glycine max. Lineage (NCBI taxonomy): Eukaryota > Viridiplantae > Streptophyta > Magnoliopsida > Fabales > Fabaceae > Glycine > Glycine max. The sequence goes on from NC_038243.2 coordinate 14,792,271, forward strand.
TGTGTAGATAACATGGTGGGTGGCCCTTTGAATGATTATTGGATATGCTCTAATATCATCTTAGATTCTTAGAATGTGAATTTAGGTCTAACTCCATGCATGCATTACGGTGAAATTAGTGAAAATTGATCCATTCAAAACAAAAATTTATACTTGGTGATTTTAAAAAATGGGAATATAATTTCATGGAGTCTAAAACATCATGCAATTGTTGAACTCAAGTCATATAACCAAGAAAACTTTACTTACCTGGTTAAATGCTATATTTCCCATAGCTTGCTTACCCATTGCACACTACAGTGAGCAAAACAATAGTAATTTCAGGTTGGAAGAGGAACTCACTTTATTCATAGAAGTGTCATATCTCAGGTAGTTATACATAGAGGGGGGAACCTGATACGTGTTTCTAGGTGACTGATTATGATGAGGATATGGAATTAACCCTGCAATAACTCCCAAGATGGTAAAAGGCTCAATCTCAATATGAGTAGTTTCTGATGTGGCATCTCCTTCATATAAAGCAATCTATAGAGAAAAAAGGCAACTAAGATTATCAGTTGTCACAAATAAGATAAGATTTCATAGATGAAAGAAGCTAAATGTAATTAGATCAGAACAAACCAAAGCGTTGTTTTCTTCATTAACATCAAGATACTCAAGCAAGCCATCTCGTAAAAAATCATCAAACGTGCGTACTCCATCCTGAAAAGGTATAAAATTGAATTTTCACAAGCTACTTTCTTTGTTTCCAGGATGAAAGTATATGATACACTTACCATTAACTCTTTCATATGATGCTGTTTGATTCTTGATATTCCCTTGTCAGCAATGACCAGGGGACGGCAAACTCTACCACCATCAGAAGCTAAGTAGACACAATGCTGTAGACATGTTTTTTTTCCATTAAGACCAGCATCCATTCACACATTTGCAACATTCAAATAGTAGTTGAAGTACAATAACTAAATGGAAATAATAAATATTATGATTTAGAGCAAACAAATACCTCCTAAAAAAGTAAAAGAATACACTAGAACCAAATAGTATTCTCTTGAACTAAACAAAAACTTATCAACCACAAACAAAATAATTGAAGCATAAAACAGGAAAATAACAGAAACAAAGGGGGTGGGGAAAAAACATGAACAGAATTATTTACCTGCTTTTCATTGACATAGACAGACACAAACTCACCAATTTTACCAGCTCTCCGCAACTTTCTAATTGCAGTAGCAAAATGCTTGAATAAAAAACAATGTTAAGGTTAACAATAAATAAGAAAACAATCATGAATGCATATTTTTTTTACAAATTATACATTTGATGAAAGAGAGACAAATACCAGTGGCCTCCTATGCTTGCCAAGGATTAAACCATTAAAAATGACAAGAAAGGAATCTGGTGTATGAAGCTCCTCTGCAGAGAGATCTTTCATGTCTTCAACGCCCAAAGACTCGCACTGTCACAGAAACAGAAACAGTGAAACACTATAAAATGCTATACATCTACAGCAAATAATGAACTATATGGAAATCTCCTGTATTTTACATCTATATCAAACAATACACATTGAAATAGCAACAATGACTATTTCAACCATTTTTTATAAGAAAAAATTTTACAGATAAAAGGGAGAAAAAAAAAATTGGAAAGGACAAGCTATTTCCCAAACCAAGGGGAGGTGTGGGATACTGAATCTTCAGCTTAAGCCCAATAATTGAGCTGAATAGGATAAGGATATGTTAAGAGTATTATAATAAAGGGCTTTAGAAGTTAGTTGTATGTACATTTATAAAAATTTTTTTTCACAATCTTTTCTTTATCAAAAATTGAGTGTGATCTTTTCATTCTAAATGACAGCATTACTGGAATATTATTAATATTTTTTTTGGAAAATAGATTTTGAAAAACTTATATGGGCTTGGCCCACATGCCTTTATGTACATAACCTAGTAATATAAATATGAGAGTCACTACACATTGGAGTGGAGTGGATCCCATTATAGTTTATTGACACACCTCTTTATCTTTCTCTCTCTCTACTCTACATGGTATCAAGAGCCAGGTAGGGTTTGGTGCCATCTTCAGCAGCCTTTCTCCACAACCCTAAAAAACTGCCAAAGGAGGCCAACCAAGACTGTAGAGGGGGGGGGGGGGCTTTAAAAGGGGGGGGGGGGGGGGGGGGGGGGTGGAAATTGTTTTTGGGGTGGGAAAAGGGAAAAAAAATTTTTTTTTTTTTTTTTGGGGGGGGGGGGGGGGGGGGGGCACAACCCTGAACGCTCATGTTTGGCAGGTGGGTTTCATTCTGGGGACTAAGTAGGTCAATTTCAAGTTCTTAACAAAGCCTAGTGGATTCTGTGGCTGTGGTGGTTTGGTGCCATTCTGAGGTGTTACAATGTGACCTAATGCGTTTTTAGAGTCAAAATTGTTTCTCGCTGATTGGATGGTGGATAATAATGTCTAACAGTAAAGGCAGCTCTAAATGGCATATTACTGTGATCATTACTACTTCCTCCAAACTAACCGATATTAGATGGTGAGAACTATGAAGCGGAAATATTTGGTTGAGGTTAGTCTTGGAGGGATGGGTAAGGAAGATCACTTCACGGAAATATGTTCAGATGAGTTGAATGCAGCAGTGGTATGGAATATGGAGGACAAATGGATCCTAACCTTACTCGTCAATTCTATGTGAGCGGTGGAAAGGAAGACAATGGTTCAGCATTGATCAGTGGTGGAGGAGGAATTTGATCGGAAGCCATGGAAGCTTGGGTCTAGGGATCGAACAGGGCTCTTGATACCATAAGAGAAAAACTAAAGAGAATGAAGAAAATCATGTAGGTGAGAGAGAATGAAGAAAACTAAAACTGTTATGAAATCTGTTATTGTATTAATGAATCAGTCAGTTACAACAGAATTACACAATGGTTTATATAGAGCATTCTAACTGCAGAAGCAGTTAGATAAACTAACTAACTCTTATGCTGAGTCAGCAATGACTCAGCTGTATCTACTATATACTATTAAAGCAGAACAAGCCATTTATAGCTGATTTGTTTGTACAGTAAAGAACCAACTACCTACTGAGAGCTGATTACAGAGTACAGCTGTCAAACTAACTGGATTTAAAAAACACATTACAACAACTACACGGACTACTGGAGTAAAACAATACTCTAAAATAATATCCAATCCTCCCTTCTTATGTTAGCTTTTAATTTAAAGAATAGGGACTCCAACTAGGCTACAGCTTACCAATGAACTATCTAAACTATTTTTGCTAAGAACATAATGAATGGTGATAAGCTGGCTATGGAATAGGGATCAATAACTGTCATATTTGCATACAAACATTTTACACTAATAATTAGGCAAAAACAAATGATTGTTCTTTGTCAGCCTTCTCTTAACAACTTATATTTTTAGTTCCAATTAAATTAGTTATCGATTTAGTATCAAAGCCCTTATGACCAACTGCTCAAGAGATCAATGATCTATGTGTGGTCATAATTAAATTGAATTTTAGCCTCAACAGAAATTTTGAAGATGCCATAAATCCCACTACCTGTATAAATAGTTTACAATAGTCACAATGATAAGTAGTAAAGGAAAATTTCATCAACCTACAATATCATAAAACATACCAGAGAAATCAAGGGCTTCTCCTCTTCATCAGTGGTAACATGAGTCATCAAAGCCAAGTTCTTTACTAGTCCACAAGACTCACCTTCAGGGGTATCACAAGGACAAAGCATGCCCCACTATCAAATGGAAGAGATCAGAAAAGAAGGTATGAGTTCATAAGTAGATAAAATTTTACAAGTTCCAGTAAAAAGAGTACAAGAAAAACTAAGCAAAATAAGAATACAACAACAAGAGTCTTTTCCCACCAAGCAAGGTCAGTTACAAGGATAAAAAAATCCCAGCATTTCTATCCAAAACTCATAAAACATGAGAATGATCCATCAAAATAGCTACAAAGTGAACTGCATCTCACCTGGCTAGGCTGCAAAGCTCTAGGTCCACTTACTTTCCTGGACTTCTCAAACTGTGGTGAAACTCTTGTCATGTGACCCAAAGCACCAATAAATGATAACCTTTGTAACACCTGTAAAAAGAGAAACTTCATCAGAGGATATATGTCGTATGTGTTAGATAATTCCAGGCCCCGTACATGGGTCCCTAGGTACCTGAGCAAGAGCAGGTGACTTTGTCATAGTAAGTATCAAGAGAAAGGAAGGAGATATTTGAAAGGGAAACAAAATACAACCTGTGTCATTCCTTTCCTTTCCATTCTGAACCTTTTAATTTCAAAATTACCAGTGGAGAGAGTCCTTTCCAGACCTAGAGTGATGATACTCCGAGTCCGAGTAAGAAGCTATGAACATTCCCAAAGAAAAAAAGTAAATAGAAAATCAGGCATGCTAAGATCAGGTTGAAAGAACAAAGCAATAAACAACAATTGTGAACAAACATGATAAAATGATAAAAGCAGCACAATTTATAGATTTTACATTGATAACACGTTAATAAATAAAGTTTCAGCTACATTTCAACTTTGAGATTCCCCACAAACCATCACTCTGTCAAGATCAGAAACAAGCCAAAAAATCACACTTGTTCTGACGTTAACTGCTTGTCAACTTCATATGTTAAAACAATGAGAAATTGCTCCTTCTTTTGTCTCAAATAACAATATGTATGCACCAAACAGAGATTGTAATAGGTTGACAATCAAAATTATAGCCAAGATTTACTTGGACTAACAAGCCAAAAATTAAGATAAAAATCAGATGGAAAGAAAACTGTATAAAAGCAACTCTTTAATGTGACAAACCAGAGGATTCAGGACAGCTTTAGCAAGATTAAATTTGATTCAGGAATGTTTAATTTCATTCACATGATGCTTGATTCTACATATTAAAGAGTGCTTACAGTACATATGTCAAAATTCTTAGCCTTGTCCGGCTTTTCTAACATTTTGTCTGTCAAGTTCTTAACTTCAGTTGTCATTGACTTAAAGAGATCCTACGCCAGAAAGAAGAATATCAATTAATACAATTAAAAATGTACAAAGGATATCTGCAAAGGCAAGGTGCGTGTCAAATTAAACATGATAGTACCTCAAAAAGCAAAGATATTAACTGGCCAGATAACTCCAACCGCTTGTTTCCCACATAATCCTACAAGTTCAAAGAAGCACTTAGTAGATGATGCTAACACTTCTCCTTCAAGTAAAAATCAAAAGAAAATTAAAAGATTATCAATAACTCTTCTCCTTCATTGTGAATATCGAAAGCTAATAGCAAGCCATATGGTGTAAACACCTATGTTAGAGATATCAAGTTATGTTGTTATGTGTACTGGAATACAGTGCACAACACTGTATCATATACAAGCTAGTTGGTTCTCTTTTACTACCAGTTACAATCAGATAGAGTTAGTTATAGACTTATAGTTAAGATTCTGTTGTGACCTCTTTTGTACAGAGTAATTGTGTTCTCCAGCTCAATATATACCTTGTATTAGTTTCAGTTTCAATCATGAAAAACAATATAGTCTCAGATTTTTAAGAGGGTGTCTTTCTAAGATCAACAGAGCTCCGCTGCATGTTTTTCTTTATCTTAATTATTTGGTTAGTCCTTGAGAATTTCTTATCATCTTGCATTTGTATAGTTTTCTTCTATATTAATAATAAATTCTTTGTTTATCAAAAAAAGAAAGAATGAGAGAAATAGATGCTACCCTGTCATCCATTGCATCTTTATTGAAAATTGGATCCTGCTTATGATCTTTTCAGGGGGTGTCTTTGTTAGATCAACAGAGTTTTGTTGCATGTTTTTCTTTATCTTAGTTTTTTTATTAGTTCTTGAGACTTTCTTATCATCTTGAATTTGTATCTTTTTCTTGTATATATAAATAATAAATTATTTGTTAATAAAAAAATAAGAAAGAAAGGAAGAGAGAAATAGATAGTACCTTGTCATCCATTGCATCTTTATTTAAAATTGCATCCATTATGCGTCTCATCATAACAGCAACATATATACATTTTGGCCGAAAATTATCTTGATCCACCTATTGATAACAGAAGAAGCAACTCAGAGCAAACCAAACACAACTAAGGCAAATTACATGTATACTGATGTTGGAAAAGATTCAGAATAATGCCCGTTGAATAGAAGTAGAGTAGTTTCAATGTGCATTGAGGAAATAGAGTTGACCTTAATTATTCATATTGTAAATTAAATTAAAAATTTATTAGACCTCAGTGTTTATAAATATGACATTCCGCAGAGTCATCAATTAGCTCAAGCATATTCACAATCATTTCTGCGTCATATTTCTTTTGTACTTTCTCTTAAGTTGGTATAAAATCGGGTTCAGCCCACTCTAAGTCACAGACTCACAGTTGCTAGTTAGTTTTTCAGGCCACCATCTGGCTTCCATCAGTCGGTTTTCTGGCCACTGTCCATCACCGATCTGAGTTTTTAAGTTTGACAAACTCCATTTTTGGTGTCACTCATTATCAGTCATCCCCTGAAATCACACTACCTATCTCTCATTCACACACCGCCAATAGTTTCTGCCTTTAGCCGAGCGTGTAAGTCATACATCACTTTGAAACAAAAGACATGGGTCAATCAAGATTTGAGATACTTTCTTGGGATTGTTGCTGGATCAAAATCTGGTATCATCATGTCTCAAAAGAAAGTATCTTCTTGATATTCTTAAAGAAACTAGCATGCAACATTGTAAACCAGTAGGATAGTCCCTAGGACCCAAATGTAAAGTTTTTTTCCAAATCAAGGAGAACTTGTCTCAAACCCAAGCAAATATTGAAGGTTGGTAGAAAAGAAAAGCTGAATTATGTAACTGTTACCAGACCAAATATTTCTTTTGCTATAAGTGTGATGAGAAAATTTCTTAATTCTCCACATTGATCACTGCAATGTTGTCATAATTTTGAGATTTATTAAAGGACTAGGAGCACTTGGAAAAGAATTAGTGTATGAAAATAGAGAGGCAAAGGGCACAAAAATATTGTTGCCTACATCAATGCAGAAAGGGTTGGATCTCCTTGTGAAAGGAGATCTGCCTCCAGATATTGCTTTTTATTTGGTGGCAATCTTATCTCATGGAAGAGCAAGAAACAAAATGTGGTTGCAAGGTCAAATGCTTAAGCAGAGTATCAAGAAACTGCTCTAACTACTTGTGAACTAATTTGGTTGAAACAAATTATCAAAGAGTTTAAGTTTTGTGACATTGGAACTATGACACTAAGCTATGATAATCAGGCAACTCTTCATATTTCTTCCAACCCAGTCTTCAATGAGCGAACCAAAAATAGAGAAATTGATTGTCATTTTATTCACGAGAAGATTGCTTGTGGAGAAATTTGTACCTCCTTTATAAAATCAAATGATCAATTGGCAGATTTGTTCACCAAAGTTCTCCAAGGACCAAGGATATCTTGTATCAACAACAAGCTGGAAGACTACGGTAATCTTCTCATGATGAGAGAGAGAGGGAGACACAGTTCTAGTGAGAGGGAGACGAAGAGAGGAAGAAAGGGGGAGAGGGAGAGAGAGGCGGATAGGAAGGGGAGAGAAGGAGGACGCGCGAAAGATTACCAACTCCATAAACAAAGTCATGTGGAGTATAGTAGATTTGATACTAGTATCGGAGATAGAGGTGGATACCACGCCACTGGTCGAGACTATAGTCACGCTGATGAAGGAAACTGGACTAAGGTGGTCACAAGGAGGGAAAAAAGGAAACTGAAGAGGATATCTGGAGATGGGAGACAATCACTGAAGCACGCGACACGGGGCAAGACTACACAGAACCATATCAACTGGAGGAACAAGGAGGACATAACGTCCTACTACTTCACTCATTTCCCAGATGAAGCTAATGAAGAGATGCTTTGGAAAACGTTCAAACTATGGGGTGAAGTGCGAGAGGTGTACATTGCTAAATGCTGCAACAGGGAAGGTAGAAGATACGGCTTTGTGAGGTTCAAAGGAGTCACAGACGCTAAAAGATTGGAGGTGAAGTTGGATAGCATTTTCATCAAAGGTCATAAGTTGTTCGTCAACTTACCTAGGTTCGCAAGGTCATCTCGGACCTCAACTTTACAACAAAAAGCCATTGACGTTCGAGAGTCCGGTAAGGCATCAAGCAGACCTCGAAAAGATCCTAGCAGACCAGCATTGAGGTCCTACGCGAAAGTGGTGATCAAGGGTGACCTCCAAGGGGACAAGATGACAGGCGAGGTCCTAACACCTACCATCCCAATAACAACACAAGATGGTAGCAGGCACTGGTGCGACGGAGCTTGGGTTGGGAAGCTTAAGAAAGCTATGGCGGTGGAGAGAATGGAGGATCGAATAGCTTGGGAGTTAGGGTACAACGTATGCACCAAATTTTTAGGAGACGATATGATTCTCCTCACTGGGTTGTCGGATGAAAAGGTGCAGGAGATCATCACGATGGAGACCACCACCGGAAATACTCTCTTCTACTCCCTGGAGAAGTGGAGACCGGGATGTCGGACTAAAAATCGGACTGTTTGGCTCCAAGTGTGGGGCTTTCCGATAGAGGCGTGGGAGTTGAAGCACCTTAAGACCGTTGTCTCCATGGTCGGCGACGTCATTGAACCCAATGATGACACTGAAGATCGCCGACGTCTTGACAGAGCTCGTCTGTTGATTCGAACTCCCCTCCCGCCGGCGATTCGGAAGGAGGTTAATGTCTGTGTGGATGGCATCATGCATAAGGTGTGGATGGTGGAGGAAGTTGGGGGTGAAGGCGGTTCGAACCCGAGAAGACCCTCGTTGTCCGACGCTTGGTCGGAGGAGGTAACGTCGGAGGAAGGCGAACCGAAGGATGATGCAGATGACGACAGTGACTCGCGCTTCTCCTTTTCGCCGGAGTTGACGTCGGGGAAGCCAATCCCAGGCTCGAACCACTAGTCAGACGACAAAACCAGTGGTCACGGCAGTGTCACCGCACCCCAGCTCACACCGCTGGGTATTAACCACCCTGATTATGCATGCATAGACGGACCAGAGGATATACCCAACAGTCCACAAAGCCCCAAATCAGCAAAGGTTGACCCTATAACCAGAAGGGAAGAAAAGGCAGAGGGAAGTTGTTGCACAAAAGGGGTAGTATTGGTCAACAAGAAAGCTGCTTCTCGGGAGCATGAAGACGATTTTGTAGGAACTAATTTGAATCGCGATGCAAGAGGTTTAGAGGTTCAGGTTACTTATGGGGAAATTTCGGGAGACATAAGGCACACTCAATTTCCTCCAAGTTTGCTTCCCCCGCAGAACCAAAGCTGCATTGGGCCAACCAGCAGCTTGGGCCCATTTCGGGAGCAACTTGAGAGCAAAAAGGCTGGACTTCTACCCATAGTCCATATAGCTAAAGTAAACTCTGATATGCATCCCAAAGTATACGTTAGACAAAAGTTTTCCAAAGTTAAAGCCCAGCTTCTTGAACCTGTTGAAGAGGAGCCACAGTTATCTAAAGGAGATAGTGGAGTGGAAACCATGCTTACAACTCAAGACAAAGGCCCACAACAGAGCAAGTTTGATCCAGGGAGGGGTATATAAAGCAAAACTCAGTGTAATTCAAATGTGTTGGACGAAGCACATCAGCAATGGAATCTCGGGACAACTCTAGGCCTTGAGGCTGCCACAGATCAATTTATCCATGTCCAAAACTTTGTCAACATGGAAGTCCGCAATAGGGAGGAAGCAATGAAGATGGGTAATAGAAAAACTGCTGATGAATATCCTCTCTTATAATATTAGAGGGATGGGTAGAGGTATCAAATGGGCCTCTATTAGGAACCTAGTGGGTAGGTTTAAGGTTGATCTTCTCTGCCTGCAAGAGACAAAGAGGGAGCTATTCGATAGGGCATCTTGCCAAGCTTTGTGGGGTGATTCTGACCTTGCCTGGGAGTGCCAGCCTGCTGTGAATGCTACTGGGGGACTGCTATGTGTTTGGAATAATTGTAATTTTCAGGTTGACCTTAGAGTTTCTGAAAAGGGTTTCATTATGCTGGGAGGGGTTTGGCTTCCTAATATGCAAAGGATAGTTGTGGTCAATATTTATGCTCCCTGTGATATCGCGGGTAAAAGGCAGCTATGGCAGGAATTGAACAGTAGGAAGTTGCAATCCCAAGACCTGTGCTGGTGTCTAGTTGGGGATTTTAATTGCATCAGAGCTTAATATTATATCTGAATTCAATGATTGGCTCGTTGCTATGGAGGTTGAGGATATTCCAAGTGCGGGTAAGCCCTTCACTTGGGTTAGGCCTAATGGGTCATGCAAAAGCAAACTGGACAGAGTTGTAGTCTTTGATGGCTGGACTTCTAAATGGCCAGACAGCTCTCAACATAACCTCGAAAGGAATTATTCTGATCATTGCCATATCATCATGAAATCTAAGAGTATTGATTGGGACCCAAAACCTTTTAAGGTTTTTGATGGTTGGCTTAATAACAAGGATTATCACAAGGTGGTGAAGGAATGCTGGATTCAGAATCAGTCTCTGGGGTGGGGGGGATTTGCTTTAAAATGTAAGCTAAAGATTCTCAAACAAAGGCTGAAGAGTTGGAGCAAAGACAATGTAGGTGACTTGTGTCTTAAGGTTAATCAGCTTCAACAGCAGATGAATGAGCTGGAGAATTCCCTGTCTCATCAACCTTCTGACCAGCAAGTCCTACAGCTGAAGAAAATTCAAGCTGAGTTATGGGAAAAAGCTAACTTGCAGGAATCTTTTGTCAGGCAGAAATCTAGAAGTAAATGGATTAAGGAGGGGGATAACAACAGCTCCTATTTCCATAAAATCATCAACTTCAGCAGGAGGAGAAACACCTTGAGGGGCTTGATGTTGGAGGGTACTTGGGTAGAAAATCCTGAATTGATCAAGGCTGAAGTTCTGCAGCACTTCCAGAACAGATTCAGTGAACCTCACCCAAACAGACCCAATTTGGATGGAGTTCACTTTAATGTTTTGTCTCCTACCCAGAGGGACATGTTGGTCCAGCCTTTTAATGAAGAAGAGATTAAATGTGCTGTGTGGGAATGTGGAAGTGATAAAAGCCCGGGTCCGGATGGGTTTAACTTCAGATTTATCAAACACTTTTGGAAGGTGTTAAAACCTGATTTCTTAAGGTTTATTTCAGAATTCTATGTGAATGCCTCATTCCCCAAGGGCAGTAATTCTTCTTTCATTGCAATCATCCCTAAGCTAATGGACCCATAGTCTGTTAGTGACTTTAGACCTATCTCCCTCATAGGTGTCGTGTCTACAAAATCATAGCTAAACTGCTAGCCAATAGGATGAGAAAGGTCTTATCCCACCTCATTGATGAAAGGCAGTCAGCCTTTGTAAAAGATAGACAGCTACTGCATGGGGTTCTGGTTGCTAACGAGGTAGTGGAGGAGGCAAGGAGGTCCAACAGGCCTTGTATGGTCTTTAAAGTAGACTTTGAAAAGGCCTATGATTCTGTGTCATGGCCTTTCCTTTTCTATATGTTGAGAAGAATGGGCTTTCACAAGAAATGGATTAGCTGGATTAAGGGATGCATCACCTCAACTTCTGTGTCAATCCTTGTGATTGGTAGCCCAACCCCTGAGTTTAAGCCTCAAAGAGGTTTGAGACAAGGGGATCCTTTGGCCCCGCTTCTATTTGATGTGGTTGCTGAAGGGCTGACAGGTCTCATGAGGGAAGCAATTAGCAAAAACTGCTTCCAAAGCTTTCTGGTGGGAGAAAATAAAGTGTCTGTCAACATTCTCCAATATGCAGATGACACCATTTTTTTTGGAGAAGCCTCTATGGACAATGTCAAAACTGTGAAGACCATGCTCAGATGTTTCGAGATGGTTTCTGGTCTGCGCATCAACTTTGCTAAAAGTCAATTTGGAGCTATAGGGAAATCTGAGGACTGGTGCACCTCTGCTACTGCCTTCTTAAACTGTGCTATGCTCAGTTTCCCTTTCTGCTATCTAGGGATTCCAATTGGAGTCAATCCGAGAAGAGTGGTGGTGTGGGAACCAATTATCAGAAAATTTGAGGCTAGACTCAGTAAATGGAAACAGAGAAGCATCTCTATGGCTGGCAGAATTACCCTAATAAATGCTGTTTTAACAGCACTGCCTATGTTCTATTTGTCTTTTTTCAGGGCCCTACAGCAATGATCAATAGGTTAACTGCAATTCAAAGGAAATTTCTTTGGGGTGGCAGCTGTGAAGGAAAAAAGATAGCATGGATACCCTGGAGTAAAGTGTGTGCTCCTAGAGCTAAGGGAGGCTTGGGAATTAAAGATATTAAGGCACTTAATAATGCTTTGCTAATTAAATGGAAATGGCTGATGTTTCACCAATCAGACCAGCTTTGGAGTAGGATCCTGTTTTCTAAGTATAATGGATGGAGAGGTTTGGATCAGCGACCATCAAAGAAATACTTCTCTCAATGGTGGTCTGATTTAAGGATTGTTAATCAGCATCCGGTCATGGAGGATGTCTCCAAGCAGTTCTCTTGGAAGGTGGGTAGGGGAGACCAAGCTCTTTTTTGGGAAGACCCTTGGGCTGATGACGGGGTACCTTTTAAAGAGCAATTTCCAGAACTATACCAAATTTCTTCTCAAAGACTACACTCTGTCGAAGACATGGGGTACTTTTCTGAGCATGGGTGGGAATGGAATTTCTCTTGGAGACGCAATCTATTTGATAGTGAGATGGGGGTAGCTTCAACTTTCCTAGAGACTATTGCAGCTATCAGAATTCGTGGTAACCTGAAAGACACCTAGCTGTGGGGAGCTGAACCTAATGGCATCTTCTCTACTAAATCAGCCTATAACCTTATTAAAGCAGAGCAGCTCTTTGAAGATCAAGATTCAGGTTTTCATCAGCTTTGGGATCTTAAAGTCTCCCCTAAGGTTCTGTCTTTTGCTTGGAGGCTGCTTTGGGATAAACTCCCTACTAAGGATAATCTCTCTAAGGAGGAATTGTCTGCACCTTTTTCAGAATCTGAAATTAAGGAGGCTGTATGGAGCTGTTGTGGAGATAGATGCCCTGGGCCCAATGGTTTCAATTTTAATTTCATTAAGGAGTTCTGGGGGGTCCTAAAACCGGATTTCAGGAGGTTTGTGGATGAGTTTCATGTTAATGGTAGCTTTCCTAAGGGTAGTAATGCATCCTTCTTGGCTTTAATTCCAAAATCAAATCATCCTCAGTACTTTGATGATTACAGGCCCATTTCTCTCATTGGGTGTATGTATAAGATCATAGCTAAATTACTGGCTAACAGGTTAAGGAAAGTGATGCCTGCCCTCATTGATGAGAGACAAACTGCTTTCATAAAGGATAGACACATCCTTCATGGAATTTTAATCCTTAATGAAGTTTTGGAGGAAGCTAAAAGAAGTAACAAGCCAGCCCTGGTGTTTAAAGTGGATTTTGCAAAGGCCTATGACACTGTATCATGGTCCTTTCTGGACTATATGATGGAGCGAATGGGATTCTGCCTCAAATGGAGGAGATGGATTAAGGCTTGCAACCAATCAGCTACTATTTCCATTCTGATAAATGGCAGTCCCTCAAAAGAATTTGCTCCAACAAGGGGCTTGAGGCAAGGGGACCCTTTAGCTCCGTTACTCTTTAACATTGTGGCTGAGGGTTTGAATGGTATGATGAGGACAGCTCTGAACAAGGGCCTTTACAGCAGCTACCTGGTAGGGAAGCAGAAGGTTCCAATAAACATTCTACAATATGCGGATGATACCATTTTTGTGGGAGAAGCTACTTGGGATAATGTAATTGCTATGAAGACAATGCTTAGAGGATTTGAATTGGCATCAGGGCTGAAGATTAACTTCTCCAAAAGCAGTGTTGGTATTTTCGGGGCTCAATCCAATTGGGTTCAAGAGGCTGCTCGTTTCCTTAATTGCAGAACCATGGAGACCCCTTTTCTGTACCTGGGGATCCCTTTAGGGGCTAAGCATTCTAGCTGGATGGTGTGGGAACCTCTCATCAAAAAATTTGAATCAAAGCTGTCTAAGTGGAATCAGAGATTTTTATCTATGGCTGGGAAGGTCTCTTTGATTAATTCTGTCCTCACTGCTCTTCCTATATATCTCCTGTCTTTTTTCAAAATTCCCCATAAGGTGGCCCGAAGAGTGATTTCCTTGCAAAGGAACTTTCTATGGGGGGGAGATTCAGATCATAAGAAAATAGCGTGGGTAAATTGGAACAATATATGTCTCCCCAAGGAGTTTGGAGGCCTTGGAATCAAGGATATTAAGAAATTCAATGCAGCCTTGTTGGGAAGATGGATTTGGGACCTATCTTCTAACCAAGATCAGCTTTGGGTTCGAACTTTATCATCCAAATACGGGGGCTGGACAGATCTAATTAACGGCAGAGATAGGCCTTGGCATTCTCAATGGTGGAAGGACCTCAGAAAGCTAGTTAAGCAGCCTGAATTTAGCCCTATTATCCAGCACATGGAGTGGAAGGTAGGGGATGGGAGTTTAATTAATTTCTGGAAGGACAAATGGTTGGGGACTGATTCTAACTTGGATCAGCAGTTTAATCAGATGTTCCTCATCAGCAGACAGCAGAATAGTAAGATTTGCGATATGGGTAGCTTATCCAATGGTACATGGCGTTGGGATTTAAAATGGAGAAGAAACCTCTTTGATCATGAACATGCAGAAGCTGTGACTTTCATGGAGCTGATCAGTAATGTCCAGATCCAACCTCATGTGAAGGATTCCTTGCGTTGGTCAGCAGATTCTTCGGGCATTTACTCTTCTAAGTCAGCCTACAGACTGCTAATTGCTGCTAACAGAGATATTCCTCAGCCAAATATCTACAATTCGTTGTGGAGACTTAACATCCCCCCAAGAGCTGCAGTTTTCGCTTGGAGAATTTTAAAAAACAGGTTACCCACTAGATACAATCTTTTAAAAAGAAACGTATCCATCCCAGATCAAACATGCCCTTTATGTAGCTCTCATCAAGAGGAGGTTGGTCACCTGTTTTTCCATTGTAAAGTCACTACTGTATTATGGTGGGAGTCTATGAGGTGGATTAAGATGGAGGGTCCCTTAGCAGCATCCCCAGCAGATCATTTCATTCAATTCTGTGAAGGCTTTGGAACTGCCACTAACCAAACTCGCCGGCGTTGTTGGTGGATTGCTTTAACATCCACAATATGGCAGCATAGGAATTCTTTGGTCTTCCAAGGCAAGAGTTTCGATCCTCCAAAAGTGATGGAAGATTCCCTATTCCTGTTCTGGTCTTGGCTAAAAACCAGAGACAGGCACTTTAGTGACTCCTTTAATTACTGGTCGTCCAATATAGTGCGTTTCTTTGGTTAACTGAATTTCTTCAGTTATGTATGGGAAGGGTGTATCTGAGTTTCTCAGTTTTATTTTGATGGGCTTTTATTTTCCTATGCTCTCAGATGTATCATTCACCAGCAGTACCTCTGGTGCTGTTGTGTTTCTTTGATTTTTATATATATATAATATTTTGTGGCCCTTCAAAAAAAAAAAAAAGGATAATCTCTCTAGGAGACAAATTCAGCTTGACAATGACCTATGCCCTCTATGTCAAACTCAACCTGAAATTGCATCCCACTTGTTCTTCACTTGCGACAAAGTGCTGCCACTGTGGTGGGAATTCTTCACTTGGGTTAAGGAAGACACAGTTCTCCATAATAGTCCCATGGTTAATTTTCTTCAGCACTCACCTACAACTGGAGGAAAGGATATTAATAGAAGAAGGAAGATTTGGTGGTTGGCTGCTACCAAGTCAATTTGGCAATCCATAAATGACTTAGTGTTTCACAATCTGGCGTTTGATATTTATAAGTTGGTAGATAACTCTATTTTCCTCACTTGGACTTGGCTCAAGGGGTGGGAAAAGGATTTCTGTGCTCCTTTTCACCAATGGTCTTCAGCAATGTCCTTAGCTTTTGTTTAAGTTTGCTTTGTAGGGAGGGGTATGTGGGGTTCCTCATGAGGGGATTATGTATTTTGTATCCTTTCAGGAGATATTTCTCCTGTGTTACCTGTAGTACCCCTGGTACTCCTATCTATTAATATATAAATATTCTTGGCGGTTCAAAAAAAAAAACAAAAACAAGCAGCTGGATGCATTTGATCTCTATACTCCAGCTTGAACAGGGGTGGAGTGTTGGAGAAGTAGATTCAGAATTAGTGTTCACTTTAGAATCAATGCTGATTCACTTCATTGTATAGAAATACAGTAGTTTCAATAAACCTTAGGAGATAGAGTTAGCCTTCATTATCCATCTTGTAAATTGCATTTAAAATGTTAGCCTTGTAAACTTGATGTGTATAAATATGACATTCTTCTGAGTGCTCAGTAAACTCAACACATTCAGAATCATTTGTCTCATTTATTTGGTGCTTTCTCTTAAGTACTAAATAGAATAAAATCAAGTTGTCCCAAAGAAATTCACCAACAAAATTCAAGAGTTGCTTAAGATAAGAAATCTTACAGGAACATTTGCAAGAAATACATCTCTTAGGGCAGAAAATGCTGCTCCTTCCTATATAAAAGGTTCAAATGACAAACAAAAAATAGAAGAAGAAAAACAGATTAATATATTATTTTATCCAAAGCATGATAATGTATAAAAATCAAACTCGCAAGAGAGATAGAGAAATGAAACCTTTTCAGCTGCATTGTTTGAATACGTGGGACGTTTTACCTGGTGAGTACACAGTTAATAAATACCAGGAAGAAATTTGTGTATGTATCTAAAATTGGAAAAGTTGAAAAACGTGTATAAATCAAAATCAGAAACTGTCAGTAAATTGTCATTTTTATTATATCACTCAACAAGTATCTGCATGAGTTGAAGAGTATTTAACAGCTTTTAACTACTTTTTCATAACAGACAATTCACTAAAAGAAGGAAATTCATAGAATAAGTCATTCTTGAGAAGAAAATAAGCAGAAAACATTAGTTCGAACGATATCTCCAGTTTCCTTACAAATATGTTGGAACCAACAATCCCTGCCCTGGGAAGGTACCCACACCACATATATCTTGAACTTCTTTAAGAAAATACGGAGACTAGCCCCCTGTCACAAAGATAAACCTCCAGGAATCCTCATAATAGAAAAAGAAAAAATACCAAAGGTCATTCAAGAGACCAGAACCCATCCACCCCCCAAAAACAAGAAGAAAAAAAACCCTAACTCAGAGTTACTTTCACTTCTTGATGAATGCGCACCGCAGAAATAACTATATTAAAGGGGTCAGAGTTGATGGGGCTTGGTGTGATGAACCGCAGAAGGTGAAGGAGGAAGTTAAGAATTTTTTCTTCCAAAGATTTCAAGAATCAGATTTCAGCAGACCCACTCTGGACGGTATTCCTTTTCAAACTATTAGTCAGCACCAAAGCAATAATCTGGTGGCACCCTTTCAGGAGGAGGAAATTAAGGAAGCAATTTGGGACTGTGGGAGTCAAAGAAGCCCTGGCCCGGATGGATTTAATTTCAACTTTATTAAGCAATACTGGGAGCTAATCAAGCCTGATGTGCTTCGCTTCTTGGATGAGTTTCATGCAAATGGAGTGTTCCCTAGGGGTTCAAACGCGTCTTTCCTAGCGTTAATCCCAAAGGTGCCTGACCCTCAAATCCTAAATGATTACAGACCCATATCTCTTATTGGGTGCATGTATAAGATAGTTGCCAAATTGTTGGCCAAGAGATTGAAGAAGGTGATGCCCTCCATCATTAATGAGTCTCAATCTGCCTTCATTGAAGGGAGACAGCTCCTCCATAGTGTTATCACAGCTAATGAGGTCATTGATGAAGCTAAGAGAAGCAATCGATCTTGCCTGGTGTTCAAAGTTGACTTTGAAAAGGCTTATGATTCGGTATCTTGGAGTTTTCTGTTCTATATGTTGAAGAGGATTGGTTTTAGTCCGCAATGGGTCAAGTGGATTGAAGGATGTGTTAAATCAGCTTCTATTTCTATTTTGGTGAATGGAAGCCCGACTTCGGAATTTGTACCTCAAAGGGGCCTGAGGCAAGGGGATCCCTTAGCTCCCTTTCTTTTTAATATTGTTGCAGAAGGTTTGAATGGGTTGATGAGGAGGGCTGTGGAGGAAAACATGTACAAAGGTTATTTGGTGGGCGCTAACAAGGTGCCTATCAGCATATTGCAGTATGCGGATGATACCATCTTTTTTGGTGAAGCTTGTATGGAGAATGTTGAGGCTATTAAGGTTATGCTTAGGTCTTTTGAGTTGGTATCAAGATTGAAGATTAATTTTGCTAAGAGTTCTTTTGGAGCCTTTGGAGTATCATATCATTGGAGGCATCTTGCGGCCAAGTATTTGAATTGTAGTTTGATGGCTTTTCCTTTTGTTTACCTGGGCATTCCCATTGGGGCTAATCCGAGGCGGGGTAGGATGTGGGATTCTATCCTTCACAAATGTGAGAGAAAACTCTCAAGATGGAAGCAAAGGCATATCACATTCGGGGGGAGAGTGACTTTGATTCAATCTGTGCTAACATCAATTCCTATATATTTCTTGTCTTTTTTCAGGATACCTCAAGCAGTGGTTGCCAAATTAGTAAAGATCCAGCGGAGATTCCTTTGGGGAGGTGGCCTTGATCAAAAGAAGATTGCTTGGATAAGATGGGAAAAAGTTTGCTTACCCAAGGAAAGAGGTGGGCTTGGTATTAAGGATGTCAAAACTTTTAATATTGCCTTGTTAGGCAAATGGAAGTGGCATCTCTTAAATCATCATCAGGAGCTTTGGATTAAAGTAGTGGAATCTAAATATGGGGGGTGGAGGGGATTGGAGGAAGGGGATAGGGCTGCTAGCCAGTCAATTTGGTGGAGGGACATAAAAAGGGTGGTTAGTCAAACTCACCAAGGAAGGAGCTTTCAAGAAGGTTTCAGTCGGAAGGTTGGTGCTGGTCATAGTATTAATTTTTGGGAGGATAGATGGATCAACCAGGATGTATCCTTGGCAGAGAAGTACCCCAGGCTTTACCTCATTTCTCTGCAGAAACATAACACTATAAGTCAGATGGGTCAACACAAAGAGCATGGGTGGGAGTGGCATTTTACTTGGAGGAGAAATTTGTTTGATAATGAAGTTCCTTTGGCTGTCAACTTTCTTGGAGAGGTAGAAGGAAAGATCATCCAGCAGCATGGAGAAGATGGTTGGGCTTGGACTGGGCATCCTTCAGGTATCTATTCAGTCCAGTCTGCTTATCACTTGTTAAGGGAAGGGGGTTCAGCCGTGACTAAGGAACAAGTCTATGTGGAATTATGGAAATTGAAGATCCCAAGTAAAATAGCTATTTTTGCTTGGAAATTATTTCAAGACAGGTTGCCAACAAAAAGCAATCTGCAGAGAAGGCAAGTGCAGATTGTGGATGCTTCATGTCCTTTCTGTGGAGGAATGGAGGAGGAGGTTTCCCACCTATTTTTCCTCTGCTCAAAGATTTGGCCTGTATGGTGGGAGACTTTGTCTTGGCTGAATATTTCTTGGGTGTTCCCCTCTAATCCAATCCAGCATTTTCTTCAGCACTCTTTTGTGCAAGTGGAAGGGCTTAGAAGAGGAAGGTGGCAAACTTGGTGGATGGCTGTTGTTTGGTCTATATGGAAGATGAGAAACAGAATTCTTTTCTCCAATGATTCCTTTAATGGCAGCAAGCTTGTTGATGATGCAGTTTTTTTAGTGTGGTCTTGGCTCTCAAATTTGGATAAGGATTTTAAGCTCCCTTTTAATTTTTGGTCATCTCACATTAGAGAAGGTTTTTTGGGCTAGGCCTCAGTGGCTCCCAGTAGGAGCTGCAGCAGATCTTTAGTTTAATTTTTGTAGCCATTCTATGGTTCCCCTTCAAACTGGTGTAGTTTTTATTGGAACCATGAGCATGGAACTCTCTCTGTATTTTTTCAGTACCTCTGGTACTTTTATAAATATATTATTTTTGCTGATCAAAAAAAAAAAAAAAAAAAAACTCTTGGAAAAATGTAAATGTTGTAAATAGGCAAACCAAATCATGTGACTATGATTTTTTTTTTGCTCAGCAAAAATAGATATTTTATATATTAAGAAGTACCAGAGGTACTAAAGATACAAGTATAGATAAATTTGTTCATTTGGTTGCTGTTTTATAACAGAACCGGATACAACAAGCTTATGATACATAGATTGTGAATCCTCTGCAGCCTATTTGCTAAACATTTCTTTTAGGTTGGAGGACCATTGATTAAAATGTGTTCCAAAGTCTCTCTCCATATTTCTAATCCACATCCAGAGTACTAGAAGTGCCTCATCAAGCAATTTACTTCCATCAAACGTGTAGTTTTGGAAAATAATTCTGTTTCTGTGCTTCCAAGTTGTCCAAGTCATAGCAATCCACCATGATCTCCATCTTGTGAGTTGCTTTCCCCCTGTAAAATCAGCCATGTGCTGTAGATAGTGGTCCCTAGGATTTTGAGGTAGTGCTGTTGCTAATCCAACCCAGGATAAAGACTCCCACCATAATGGTAGGATCTTTTTACAGCTAAAGAATAAATGTGCAGCCTCCTCCTCTACATCTCCACAAAATGGGCACTGAACCTCATTTATCATAACCTGCCGCCTTCTAAGGTTCATCCTAGTTGGAAGTCTGTCCCTAATTAGCCTCCAAGCAAAAACCAGAGATTTACTTGGTATTTTGAGCTTCCAAATGTCCACAAAATCCAGATTCTGATTATCTCCCATCTGAGCTTCCCATATCAAGTCATATCCGCTTTTTGTTGAGTAGTATCCACTTTGATCATGCTTCCAACTCCACTTATCCTCCTTATTTGGCTGAATTTGCTGCTGAGATAATTCTCCAAGGAAATCATCTGCCATTTGAATTTCGCTGTCAAAAAGAGCCCTCCTCCAAGATTGCTTCCACTCCCAGCCGCTATTGGTGATATTCCCCATATTCATGATAATTTGTTTCTGTTGATCAGAAATTCAGTACAGCCTTGGATATTTGTCCATTAACGGTATAGCATTATGTGTCCAAGGGTCCTCCCAAAATCTGAACTTCTCCCCACCAGCCACCAGGTTCTCATGTGACTATGATAATTAGGATACTTGTGTTTTTTATTTTCTATAATAAGTTTATATGATACATCCTTCATTGTGTAGTTCTAACACAGGGATTTCCTCATGTCTCTCGTTTTCCCTTCCTCTTAAAAAGAACTTAGAATTACACAAAATAAATTGCAACAGATACCTCTATTTGGTAGTTTGGAGTTCCCTCTAGCAATTTCATAGATAAAATAAGCGTTTAAAAATAAGGTTAAAAAGCAAAGTATAAAAAACAGCACGTTTGGCTAGTGTGGACAGATATCTGGCTGCAATATCTTTTTAACAATCAAATGATGTATTAAAAGTTTAAAAGAAATTGTCCAAGCAAAAGGAGACTACAGAAAATAAATATTTCGTCCAATGGAAAAGCAATCTCTAACAGTAAAATTAACATCTAATAAAGATTAAGTATTACAGCAAGATGCTCCCTCACACTATTAATTTCCAAGACAGCACAGAACAAAACTGGTATAACGAAAAATAGAGGAAGAATATCTACATATTTACTTAAGGAAGATCAACTCCACAAATATGCATATAAACTTCTTGCAATCAAAAAGAGAGAATGAGAGGAGAGAGAAACAGAGGGTGGGAGAGAGTGAGAGAGAGAGGTAAGGCTTTCGAGAGAGACAGAGTGAGGCTGAGAGAGAGGCACCAATATACGCAAAACAGACTCAGGGATAGGAATCAGCGACACTGCAATCAAACAAACTGGCGAGATCGGACCGAGATAACGTCATTCTACTTCACGCGATTCTCCGACGAATGCACTGAGAAGGAGTTATGGCAACATTTCAAAAAATGGGGAGACGTCCGGGAGATATTTATCTCAAAACAACGTAACAAGAACGGGAGAAGGTATGGTTTTGTTAGATTCAAGGGAGTTGAGGACGAACGAAAACTGGAGAGTCAATTGGACAATATGGTTATAGGAGGACTGAAACTATATGTTAATCTTCCACGATACGGGAGACAGAGGGGAGAAAAGAAGACTACGGAGGTGTTACAGCCTCAACCACACAATCCCCCCATTTGGAACAAGCATGAGGTAGCCCATCATACACAGAGGAATAGAAGAACATACCACTTGTCCTATGCGGAGGCAGTAGCAGGCAGGAGGAATGGAACTCACACCCATGAAGATGGTTTGTCGTCAGTACATCTCGAGCCATCTACAGAAATGGAAAAATGGCTGAAAGAGGGGTGGGTGGGGAGGATGACGAACCCAGGGAGATTTCACAATGTCGAAGATGAACTTAGGTGGGATTACGGAATGGATGTCACAGTAAAATATTTAGGGGATGATATGGTTCTGGTACTTGGCTTGAATGCTGACAGAGCTGACGAGTTGGTTCACGGGGAGGACAACACTCCCATGTTCTACTCGTTGCAGAAGTGGACGCCGGCCCTACGCTCGGGACACAGGTTGACGTGGGTACAATGTTGGGGAATCCCGATCATTGCATGGGACCAATCATCTATTAAGAAGATAGTGGGGGTGATGGGGGAGCTGGTGGAGTTTGATGAGGATGTTGAGAATCGACGGCGGATGGACAGAGCGCGGGTACTCATTAAGACACCATGGAAACCCGCCATTCAGCATACTGTACATGCCTACCTGGGAACAGAGATGTTTGAGGTCCGTATATTGGAGGAAAGGGGTATCGATGACGCGAGGTGCTTGGGCAAAAGCTGCAGCGAGGCCACGTCGTCGGAAGAAATAGATTCTGACGGCAGCTTTATGGCATCACCGACATCGAAGACCTCAAGGTCGTCGGCGTCACCAACCACCAAGGGCTCAGGACTGCCGGCGATCGAGAACGGAGAACGGAACCCAGTGGGGGAGCTGCGATTGCACGGCAACTACTCAGCAGGTGGAGACGCAGCAGGAGACGCTGCAGTCCGGTCATCGGCGTTACCCGATAGTCACTCCTATGCGCAAGGACCGTCGGATAATAGAAAAATCTGGCAGTTAAAGGAGTCAAATCTGAAAGGTAGCGCAGAGGAAGGTGACGCGGTGATGCATGCAGAACGGGCAGCGGGATTCTCGAATGAAACAGCTTGTGACATTCCTTTTGCGGAATGGAGACAAGTCGGCAGCAAGGAGAGAGGGGAACCAGAAAGAAGGTTAAGCACGGAAAAGGAAAAGGAGAGAGAAAATGCCATGGGTACAGAGTCTGGACAGACAGCATGCAAAGACTTAATCTTGAAGGAAACATCACGTGAGGATATTGTGGAAAGCCAAATTTCAAACACAGTGGGCTTTACTAGCCACACCCCTCCCACAACACCTAAACACACCACTTTAAGCCCACATATTACCCTTCCTCGTCCACCTACTCCTTGGAAGGTGTTCTCACGTACGAGAAGGGGCAGAAAGCTCCGTACAGAATGCTGCCAACATTCCAAAGCCCAAAATTCTGGCCCACAACTGCAACAGCCAAACACCCAACAGCAACAGCAGATCTCAAGCCCACGGGAACAGAGGCAATTGGATCAAGAGGAGGAAGGAGACCAAGGTCAGCTTAACAATGACCACAGAGGAGATTCACTGGAACAACATACAGTGGAGGAGACAGGGTCAGCAGAAAACAAGCAACAGGAAGCAAAAGAATTATGGGAGTTAGCAAAACAGCTGGGGGTATCTGGAATGAAAAATCAGGAGGAAATGGTGGAGAAATTCATGAACATGGAGGTTAGAGACAGCAAGGTAGCAGAGAAAGGGGGGAATCAAAGCTATATATCATGAATATTATCACATACAACGTCAGAGGACTAGGGAGGGGGGTCAAGTGGGCAGCAATAAGGCGACTAATTAAAAAAGAAAATGCAGATATGATATGTTTACAGGAAATCAAGAGGAACACAATAGAAAATTCGTGGTGTCAGACAATGTGGGGAGATCCTGATGTATCATGGGCGATGCAGCCGGCAAATAACTTAGCAGGGGGTATCTTATGTATGTGGAGCGAAAAATCGTTCAAGCTTGAGAGGAAAGTCATTGGTGAAGGATTCATTTGGCTGATAGGGCAGTGGTTAAAGGAAGCAGTGCAGGTGCATATTGTAGCTGTATACTCTCCATGTGATGTGCAAAACAAAAGAATCTTGTGGAATACCATTAAACAGCTGAAATCATCAATCCAAGGCGGGCTATGGTGCATTTTGGGGGATTTCAATAACATTAGACATCCTTCGGAGAGAGTCGGAGTCAGCCAGAGAGGATTGGCTGAAGGAAGTATACAAGAATTCAATGAGTGGATAGGTGAATTAGAAGTGGAAGAAGCTCCATGGATAGGTAAAAAATTTACCTGGTTCAGGCCCAATGGAACTGCAAAAAGTAAGCTGGATAGATCCCTAATATCCCCAGAATGGCTCGCAAAATGGCCAGGAAGCTTGCAACAGCCACTAGATAGAAATTTTTCAGATCATTGCCCGGTTGTACTAAGGTCAAAGATTGTTGATTGGGGTCCTAAACCGTTCCGCATCCTCGATTGTTGGCTCTTGGACAAGTCATTTGCATTTGTAGTGCAGGAATGCTGGCAGTCACATAACCAAGGGGGTTGGGGAGGTTTTATGCTTAAAGAAAAGCTTAAAAGACTCAAACAGCGGTTGAAGGAATGGAACAAAGAGCAATTCGGTGACACTTTCAAGAAATTCAAGAAGGTGGAGGGAGAGTTAAACCAATTTGAAGAAAGCACAATCAACAAACAGCTCTCTCCTCAAGAGGTTCTCAAAAGGAACCAGCTCCAAGAAGAGGTGTGGTTAGCTGCTCAACATCACGAATCCCTTCTAAGGCAGAAAGCTAGAGTGAGATGGTTAAAAGAAGGCGATTGCAATTCTCGATATTTTCACCTATTGATCAATGCAAGTCGCAAAAATAACACAGTGAGTGGTGTTTGGATTGATGGAGCATGGATTGAGGAACCAAAGAAGGTCAAGGAGGCTGCTAGATCATACTTCTATAACAGATTCCGAGAAGAGAACCAGCAAAGACCCCGTCTTGATGGCATTCCTTTTCGGTCTATCAATCAGCATCACAATGCCATGCTAACGGGCAGATTTGAGGAGGATGAAATAAAGGAGGCAGTCTGGGGCTGCGGGAGTGAGAAAAGCCCGGGACCGGATGGTATTAACTTTAAATTTATCAAAAGTTTCTGGTCCATTTTAAAACCGGATATTTTGAGATTTTTGGATGAGTTCTATGTTAACGGTATTTTCCCGAGGGGCAGCAATGCTTCGTTCATAGTCCTTATCCCAAAGGTGAAAAATCCACAACATTTGGAGGAGTATAGACCAATTTCACTCATTGGATGCATGTACAAGATCGTGGCTAAATTATTGGCTAATAGGATGAAGAAAATCATGTCAGTCGTTATAGACGAGAGACAAGCAGCTTTCATAGAAGGTAGACATCTGCTTCAATCTGCACTTATAGCAAATGAAGTGGTGGAAGAGGCTAGAAGAGGTCAGAAGCCATGTATTGTCTTTAAGGTCGATTATGAGAAGGCCTACGATTCGGTCTCCTGGGACTTCCTGATATATATGCTCAACAGATTGGGTTTTTCCTCCAAATGGATTCAGTGGATAGAGGGTTGCCTGAAATCTGCATCCATCTCCGTGTTGATCAACGGTAGTCCTTCGCTTGAGTTCTCACCACAGCGAGGCCTCAGGCAAGGTGACCCATTAGCACCTTTTCTTTTTAACATTGTGGCGGAAGCATTGAATGGTTTGGTGAGAGAGGCTGTCAACAAATCCTTGTACAGGGGTTTCACTGTTGGCTCAAATAATGTGGATATTAGTATTCTCCAATATGCGGATGATACTATATTATTTGGAGAGGCATCCATGGAGAACATAAGAGCAATCAAAGCCATTTTGAGGATTTTTGAGCTGGCATCAGGCTTAAAAATTAATTTTGCTAAGAGCTGTTTTGGCGCAATTGGCATGTCGGAGAGGTGGACTTCCGAGGCAGCTAGATGTTTGAATTGTAGTCAGCTATCCTTCCCTTTTGTCTATTTAGGAATTCCTATTGGTGCCAACCCGAGGAGAGACCACATGTGGGAACCTATTATCAACAAGTGTGAGAGAGCTTTAGCTAAGTGGAAGCA
Source organism: Glycine max (assembly GCF_000004515.6). Classification (NCBI taxonomy): domain Eukaryota; kingdom Viridiplantae; phylum Streptophyta; class Magnoliopsida; order Fabales; family Fabaceae; genus Glycine; species Glycine max. Next base: position 14,818,537 of record NC_038243.2, read on the forward strand.
AAGACATCTTTCATTCGGGGGGAGAGTGACCCTAATCCAATCATTTTTAACCTCTATTCCTATCTATTATTTGTCTTTTTTCAGGATTCCAAAGAAGGTGATGGATAAATTAGTACGTGTGCAAAGAAGATTCTTGTGGGGAGGAGGATCGGACAACAATAAAATTGCTTGGATCAAATGGGAGACCGTTTGCCTTCCAAAAGAAAAAGGTGGTCTGGGTATTAAGGATATAAACATGTTCAACCTTGCACTCCTAGGCAAATGGAGATGGAACATGTTTCACAATGAAGGCCAGCTGTGGGTAAGAATACTGAAGTCTAAATATGGAGGATGGAGGGGATTGGATGTAGCAACTAATGATAAAAAACAGTCTTTGTGGTGGAGGGATCTAAAATCAGTTTTTCACACATCACAGCAAGGGGAGGAATTAAAAAGGGGTATAAAGTGGAGAATTGGATGCGGGGATAGGATAAAATTCTGGGAGGATGAATGGATTGAAGGAGAGGCAGCATTGGGAGCAAAATACCCACGACTGTCACTAATTTCATGCCAACAAAATCAGTTAATCCAGCACATGGGAGACTACAAGGAAGCGGGATGGGAGTGGAAGCTTGCTTGGAGAAGGCCGCTGTTCGATAACGAGGTACTCATGGCTGCCAATTTTCTAAATGATATTGAAAGACAGCCTATTCAGATGCACAGAAGAGATGGGTGGTTGTGGAGGGGAGATCCAAGTGGCCATTACACCGCGCAATCAGCATACAAGTTGTTGAGAGAAGCGTCAGCCGAAGGGACACACGATACTGCATATCATGAATTGTGGAAACTGAAGGTACCACTCAAGTATGCAATATTTGGATGGAGGCTAATTAGGGACAGGTTACCTACCAAAATTAACTTACACAGAAGACAAGTAGCAATCTCGGATACTAGCTGCCCTCTATGTAGGAATGAGGTGGAAGATGCAGGCCATTTGTTTTTTCACTGCAGAAAAGTTACCCCCTTATGGTGGGAATCACTGTCATGGGTGAGTCAATCTCATGTTTTCCCGAAAGACCCAAAGATGCATTTCCTACAACATGCTCTAACTACGACCAGTGGTTCGCGGGCCAGAAGATGGAAGTGGTGGTGGATAGCTGTCACATGGACCATTTGGAAGCAGAGAAATAAGATAATATTCTCCAATGAGGACTTTGACAGCAACAAAGTCATGGATGACGCAGTTTTTTTGCTTTGGACATGGATGAGGAATCTAGAGGAGGATTTTCCTATGCATTTTAACCAATGGTCTAGTAACATTTCTGTAGGGTTCATGTAACAGTTTGTATCTAATCTAGTTTGTTCTAGTCGGGGTAGCCAACTGCGGTTCCTCTCCTGACTCCATTTTAGTCAGTTTTGGAACCAATTCTGTGTTGGGCATCCCAATATTTGTAATTAAGTACCTCTGGTACTAATTAATATATATTATATATTTTTGCAGAGCAAAAAAAAAAAACTCCACAAATATGCATTCAGATCAGGGAACCATCACAAAAAGGGTAAAGGGGTGTATGAAAACTGGATATTTAAGGAATTTATGTCTATTCTTAGTTCAAATAAAATATAATACAAAAGACACAGACATTGTGATGTAGAATAAAACTCAAATGATACATTTGTCCAACTCACCAGCTTATCAAGGTACTCCAATGCTTGCTCTCGTGTATATACCTTACATTTTGTACATTCCTGATTATGGGGCAAAAGATATTTCACAATTCATTGATAGCATAAATAACAACATAATTTATTGTGCATAAGCTAAGAATGAACAGAGAAGCATGTAAAGTATTGTACAAGTCCCTTGTTTCTCCAATCTCTTATAATTTATTGTGGATAGAAGCATCATAGAATTTGACATAACAAGCATGGACATTAATTACCTCAATAGAGGGCAACAGTAGAAAACTATAACGAGGATCTCTTCCAACCATCTGTGTAACTTCTTGATCACTCTCCATCCCCATAGCTTTCATAACTACCATAAGAGGAACCTATAAAATAATTTTAATGGAAAGAGAGAGCTAATTTTAATGGAAAGAGAGAGCCAAATAAAGGTAAATAAGTAATCTTTAAAATGTACAAAAAAGAAAACCTTCTTTGGAAATTTATTCAATTGCAACCAGAGCTTCTCTTTTTCCATCACAACAACAGTTTTTGTTTTTATTTTCTCCGTGCTGCTTGTAACAGATGCAGTAATGCTGAAAGCCAAAATATGAACCAAAATTTACTTTAAAACAACAAAAAACAAATTCATTGATAATTTATAGAGGGCATGAATGTACTACCAAATCAGAAGTAAAGAATAATATACAGCTAAGAGAAGAATAAGATAACCTCCAAAAACAACCAAGCCTTATGACCTGACCCCATGAAAAAAAACCAGTTTCTATCTAGAAACAAGAATATAAATTGTTTATGACTCCCATAAAATGCAATTAACAGAGCACATGAACAAGTTTCCAGAAGCCTTGTCAAACCTATGCCTCTATTTTGGTGATAAAAGGAGAGAATTCGTAGAGATAGGATGGATCACAGAGCACAAAAAAGAAGTTACAAGCAATCGACCAAGAAGAAAAAATACAGGAAGAGAACATTAGCCCAAAAGAGATCTCCATGAAGAAACTCGATGCTTTTACTATAATATTTTTGTAAAGAAAAGCTTCATACTTTCATTTGATTCATGTATATAAAGCACACAATATGATTAATCATATTCACACTTACGAACCAGTAGAGGGTTTTCATGCAAAAATCATTTTTATAATTCCTCACACCTTGCTTAAAGAGAGCTACTTCACTTCTTGAAAAACCCCTTTGGAATCTGAAGCTCCCTCTAAGGACTGTCTTTTATATGGACAATGATGCTTAATAGAATTAATATTAGTGACCTGTTTTCATCAAAATAGAAATACTAACAACATAGTCTCGGATCTTGAATAAAATCAGAGACGTAATCTAAGATTTTGAATAAGAGATTAAAGTTAACCCATTCTATATTTCATTATTTTCTAACTGGCAGCTGGATGTTCTCCCAGAACCTATCGAACTGAACTCAGTTAAAAGGAAGGGCAGAATACCAGAGGAACGAACCTACATGAAAATAACATGGAAACTGTTTACAGCTAAATTGCTTGAAAGATGGGTCTTAGTAGATGTATATTTTTATACATCAACAAATACAGTCATATCCTTTGATTAGAGGGATTACAACTAACTGAATTAAAATCCAAATTATCTGCATACAGAAGTGTCTAACTTTAGGAGGCTAATGATAGTTAACAACATTCACCAAACCTCATTATCACTTTGGCAACACTAAATTACCTTAAACATATCAACTAAGAGCATTTGTAAAATAGGTACCAAGTAGGATAAAAATGAGGAGGGAGATAGTCAAAATGCATGACATGTGCACATGCTTGTATTTATATGAAAAGGCAAATAATAAGGCACTATTGTATCAATAATGATTACTTACTTTCCTTTCTTGTCAGTGTCTATAATTATTCTATTCTTTGACAGTTGTTCTTGTATCAAAATCACCTGAAATTGATTGGTAAAATCATAATTTGAAAAGGATAAAAGGAAAAGTGTATTGATAATATTATATTAAAAAAATGAAAGTTACTGTCATGGATCCAGAATTAAAACAACTGAACAAGTTTGATATGTCAATTTAAAATGCTTATTCATTTATCTATGTAACTAATAACTATATCAAGCTTCATTTTATTTATCACACTTTCTCTTTAATGACTCAACAATTAACTCTCAATTTAACGTTTTTGCCAATGTCAGCTGGTCACAGATTAAATGACAGGCAAGGTCTCTAACTTGGAGAAACAAGATAATAAAGTCAGAATATCACCTTCTCAGTCCCTTTGATTACAAAATATCCTCCGGGATCAAGGGGGCACTCACCTAATGAGAAAAAGCAGGTAAGATTTTTTATATAAAAAAAAAACCAGAATAATGAGAAAAATAATATATATATATATATATAACCATATGTATTTCAAATTCATTCAAACCAAGTTTAGCAAGTTCAGCTTCATCTCTCCCATGCAAGACACAACAACAACTCCGCAACATAATAGGCATTCTTCCAATTTCAACTTTGAGCTGTGAAGAAAAACAAAGCCAAAGTTAATAATACAGATCTTTGTCAAATTCAGATTACAGTAGTGTTCAAATACCTTTCTCTTGATGTCTGGTTTATCGTGACTTCCTAGCGTGTACTCAACATCAGCACATATTGGAGCCGCATACCTTTTTATTAGACAAATAAAAAGGAAGCATAGTCTGTAAGAAGTTCCCACAACAAAAAAAAAATGTGTGACATTTGGTCTAACTATAACTTTCAACCATTAAATACACTAAAAGCCTGCAATTTCATTGAACTTAACAAGTGATTTAAGAGAATATATTTGCATAATGATTAAAATTCTATCAATAGCTGAGCAATATCCAATTAAAACATTAGATCATGTTTTTGAGAGTAATGAATCTCACGTCAGGTCACTCAAGCGGCACGTTTGTGGAGTAAGGTCCTCAGTAACCTCATCAATCATTATTGATGGTTTACCAATTCCGACATTTAAAAACCTGCCATTGTATATCCACTCATCAGTAAAACAACCAAAAGCAGCTGAAGCTTTGAAAGACCAAAGAAATAGAATATAAGTTTCAAATTAACCACCATGATTAACAAGAATTAAGACAACCAGAGGTGTCATCCGTAAGCTTAAAAGTTGACTCCATTCCTCAATTCCCCCCCCCCCCCCCCCAATTTAGAATACTTTAATTCGTAGCATATTACAGAATACCCAAATCAAAGGGACAAGGTATAAGTAAATCACCATCTGTACCTTAGATATATGTGCGGGTACCTACTCGCCACGATAAGATCGTTAGCACGAACAATTTTCTTTATATCTGTCCTCACAAAATAGTTAAAGGAATCCAAATGTTGCTTCACCAATCCCCTAACCTACCAAATTCCAAAATGCCAACAAATTATCGAAAATCAATCACTCTTGGCTATATTATTATCTCACAAACCATCACGTAATTGCAATTCATACTACACAACAAGTTAGTTACCTTGAGGAACTCGGGAAGAAGCTGGAACTTGTCAACAGCAGATTTTATGGGAGCAGTTAGGACCCTTTGGTCAAAACCAGAATCACCACAATGGTCACCAGGTAACTTGTTGCCCCCATTGAATCTTATTTCACAAAAACCAGCATTAGCACATACAAAATGGGGAAAGATTAAACAAAAAAAAAAAGAGTTTAAAATTATACAAGTTTAAAAACTTCAAAAATTGTGATTGGATGACAGTTTAAAATATAGTGCATACACTATTTTTTTCTCAAAAATAAAACTCAACCCTTCATATAGTTTTGGGCAGAAACATAAAAAAGAGTTGAAATAACAGAACAACGCAATTTTCATTTTCCAACGGATGTGTGAAAGAAAGGAATATGTGAGGTGAGGAATAGAGAAAGAAAAGAAGAAAGAACTCAAAAGAAGTACTCACTGATTGGGGGGGTTTTGCAAAGGATCGTGCTTGAGACCCATTATGGGAATGGGTCAGTTAGTTGAAGGGTTATTGTTAAAAAAATTCGTAAGAGGAGGAGTAGGGTTTGCACTTGGCGGTGAGTGAGAATGTGAGCGTGCTCTGTTTCTGCTCTGCTTCTTGATGCTTCAAGGAGAAGGGCGCCGTTTTTTTGGTGAAGTGAAGAGGAAGAAAGAAACCAATAGGAACACAAAAACGCACCGTTTTCTTTATAAAAAAATTCGTTGTTTTTTAAAATTTTCCTTACAAAAAACTTCTCAAACGGGCCTGGGTCACCAAAACCGATCAATTAGAGTAAATTAACAAAATTATCCTTCACTTAAAATTGAAATCCACTATCCCCTTCCTCTCATGTTTCAATTTTTGTGCTTCCTATGTTACGGCGTCGCGAGTCTTCCCTCTTTCATCCCTTCATTCATCTTCACCATTGTTGTTGATGGTGTCTTCTCTTGTCATCATCGTCGTCATAGCTATGAGTACTTCTCTCTTCCCGCAAAGTTTAATTTTTAATGCGGTATGGAATTTACATGACTATAAGAATTGGTAATTCGTATGAATCATACTTTATATGGAATCCGTAATTTTATTTATTTTTATTATTTAATAAATTACTAATTTGTTTATTTAAAAATTAATTTTTAATTTTTGTTGTTATTTAATTATTTTGTAAATAACTATTGTTGTTTATATTAAATATTTATTTATTTAATTAACTATATTTGTTTGTTTAAGTCATTTTTTAATAATTCTTTTATTTAATAAATAATTTATTTACATATTTTATTATTTAAAAATGTATAAAGCTTTTTATTTAATTATTTAAAAAAATTATTTTAATTCAATTTTATATTTTAAATATTTATTTATAAAAAAATTAAATAACAAAAATTTCAAATTTCTATAATGTATATATTTTAGAATTTAGTTGAACAAGAAAAGGTAATATTGTATATGAGAAATGTTATTTATTAATATACTTGTATAAATATTATTACATTAATGCTATTAAATATTTATATAAGTAATGTTTGGAAGTACAAAAAATAAAAAAAAAAATGAATTTCTTCATTTATTTATAAATATTTAAAAGTATTAAAATAGTTATTTATAAAATAATGAAGTAGTCATTTATTAGAAATAAAAAATAAAATTATAGTTTGATTTTGATTATATATTTTAGTTTGTTAGAATTAGTGATGTGACGTATAAAAATTTTAAAAATTAATTTCTACATTGATTTACGAATATATAAAAGTATTAAAATAGTTATTTATAAATAATTAAATATATATTTATGAATTATTAAATAGTAATTTATAAAATATTTTAAATTAAATTGTAGTTTTATTTTGGTGATATATTTTAGTTTGTTAGATTAATCATTTAATGTTAGTTTAAATTTTTTTTATTACCTTTCTTAAAATCTACCATATTTAATAATACAATAGGGTTTTAGAAGATTTATTAGTGAAATTGTTAATTAGTTTTTTATTAATAGAATGACAAAAATTTTGTTATGAAATATGAATCTAAAATATTGTTTGAAAGATGACATTAATTGTTATTACTGTTTAAATTTGTAGATTATGATTAGAACCAGAGGATTGCGTCGGACTTTAGGTTAAGTTTTAGGAAGAGCCTTAGGGAAACAAGTTAGTGGTGATGCGGAAGAAGCCCCTCAGTGTCGAAGGCCGACAACATCTACATGTAGACAACGGGCAACTGCAATTGTTGCTGAGGATGTTAACCATGTGGATCATGTTGCTGACGAGGTTCATGAGCAGCCTCAAGAGCTAGTTACAGATCATGTCGGTGTTGATACAAAGGGTTTTCCAGACGAATCTCATGATACATTAGTGTTAACGTCATATGCTGATCATGTGGCAGCCAAAGTTTGGGCATGAGAGGTAGTTATTTGTTCGATTATATAATATTTGAATAACTATTTATCATTTTACTTGAACTAATCAATTTTAATTATTTTTCAGGAATGTACTGAGTTGAAGTTGGCCTCTCATGGAAGGAAGGTAGAGAAATTTGAAAGGTCTGCACTTAAGATTGAAGGCATAGTGACTGTTATAGGATTACGTTCTTTGATTATATGTTCGTTGGAGATTCGTGATAGGGGACTTTTATCTGCTTTTGCATAGAGGTAACACAAGGAAACTAGTAGTTTCCATCTACCAATAGGAGAGTTGACTATAACCCTTGATGATGTGGCATCCTTATTGCATCTATCCATTACAGGTGTCTTCCAACCTTCGTTTTATTGATGTAGATGAAGCGATGGACTTGTTAGTTAAGTTGCTTGAATTCAGTACGCAAGAAGCAAAAGATGAGACTGAGCAATGCAGAGGAGCATATGTATGCCTAGCTTGGCTACGAGACATTTATCGTAGTAAATATAATGCAAGACAGTGGACCCTAGTAGCTCAAGCATATTTATTGCATCTAGTAGGTTGCACACTTTTTACTAACAAGAGTGTCACACACATCAGTGTCGTATTCTTGGACGCATTTCATGACCTCAGTCAATCTGGAGGCTATTCATGGGAAGCAGTTGCACTGGTCCATATGTATGACAATCTGAATGTTACGTCTAAGCATACGACAAAACATCTTGCAGGATACATCACTCTATTACATGTAATTATAATTATTTTACCTCTAATTATTAATTTGATATTTTACATGTACTATTGAGTAATAGAATTTTTTTTGTATTTTTTAATATGTGCAGCGTTGGATCTATGATCATTTCCCTATAATTGCTTCCATTATTGTTGATGAGGATTACCATGAGAGAAAACCATGTGTTTGTCGCTAGAAGTTTGGGAGGGCACTACCAGTGATGACATATCGTAAGCGCTTGGATAAATTGACATCAGATGTTGTGTGTTGGATACCTTATGATGAGCTAATGTGATCCTTACTAGGAGCGAATCGCTTGATACAAGTTACAGAGTTTTGGATGACGCCACTTCCAGAGAGGGAAGATAAGTCAGGGTAAACGCCACAAGGATTACCTTGATAAGTCCAAGATTGGTTCAGCGAGGAACCCAGAGAGAAGTTCTCACAAAAATTTATCAAATTCCAAAAGTCCCTTTATTGAAAATGAGTTCAATACATATAGTATATCTAAGATGCAGCTAGAAAGGCACCAATTTTATTTAATTTAAAATAAAAAAATGAAAATTAGAAAAGAAATGGCATGGGCCTTTAAATCAATTTGGGCCAAAATGACAACAAAAAAATAGAAATAAAAAGAAACATATTTGGCATAGGCTTTCAAATTAGTGTGTGCCTTCAACGACAATTAAAATTCTTGGTAGTGTTTCTGCCTCTGAGCCTTCATCCTTCTCCACTTAGGCCTTGCTAAGTATGTCTGATACCATTGGTTGGAGGGTATCCACTGACTGCTTGGTCCTACTCCTGGTCATAGGTCCCTGTATTTGGGCAATTTTAGGATTCTCATTATGAGCACTGACCATTCAGAGAATTTGAGCTCATTTCATTATATTTTGGACATATCAGATGGGGATCATATATAGTTAGACACCAACCAAAGAGGGTAATGCGACAATTTGGTTATGTTCAGAACATTCCTCCACTCCCTATTGCTCCATCTTTATCCATAGAGGAGATTGATGATAGATGACTTCAATTTTCATATTATCTTGCACCAGATGGATAGATTTGTAGTACTCCTAGTCAGTGTGCACCTGACTACATGGAATAGTTCTATAAGATATCTCACCCCTTCATGAGTCTGACACAGCTTGGGGACCCTCATAGACATCCATCATTGGTGCATGATGATACATTTATTGTACTAGATTCTCCTTAGGAGCCCATCCACACAATAACTATGCCACAACAACCTGCACTACAACTGCCGATGTAGACATGCCTCAACATGCAACAGTATAATATATTTTTGCAATTAACTATTAGTGATTTTTTGTGTCATGTTTCTAACAATTATTTTATACTTTGTTGTCAATGTCGTATAGGACACTTGCCAAAAGATAATAGAAAGTTTGGAATACATTATCAACATGAGGATGGTCACTGTTGAAATTGAAGCTAAAACTCTGACTAAGCACTACCTAAGATTAGCCAAGGGTGTCATTGAGCAACACAATGTTTATGTGTGGTCAAGATGAAAGAGGGATACACAAGACACATGAGGATAGTTTAGGGTTATTTGTATGCAATATGACTGAGCAATGTTTAATATTTTTATTACTTGACTAACTATGTATATTATGACAATGGCTTTAATTTGCGTTTATGTAGTCTTTGTCTGTTATGTTCTTCGGCCTAACCCATAATATATGTTAACCCTAAACCCTTAATATATCAACCTTTTAACCCTAAATTACCTAAACCATTAACACTTTACAAACTAACCCTAAACACTAAACCTGAACCCTAACATGAGTAAACCCTTAACCCTATAATAACTAAACACTAAACCCTACTAGACCCTATCCTCTAATATATGTAAACCCTAAACCTTTATTATATCAACCTTTATTAAGCCTAAAATAGCTAAGAACTTAACACTTATAAGAGCTAAACCTTAACCCTAACATAAGTAAACCCTAAACAAAAAATAATCATATAAATGTCCATTCAAAGACACATTAATTACAACATTACATGCATTATCCTTGTTGTCACAAATATGTAAATTACAAACATTGTCCAAACAATAACAAAAGGTTCAATCTTCTCCTAAATCAACATATTGTGTGGTCAATCTCGTCAAGTTGGTATACTGGTGCATTCTACTAATATAAGGAGTAGACCATTGTTTTGCATGATAATAACAATGTGTTGACCATAACAAAGTTGTTACATGTTACATAGACAAATACACATAGAAATGGTCATAACACATGTTATAATAAAAAAACAACAAAGAACATGATCATTGTTATATTTGAACAAAATGATTGTCATACATATGAACAATACATATAATGTGATGTACACAACTATTTCTTAGTGGTTGACTTCTAAGAGAAAAAAATGTCATGCTTTGTTGGAGAGAAAGAGAAACAAGGATGACGTTATACCTTGATGCAATCACATAATCCATGTTGGTTATATTCATTCACTTATCCATGGTAACATGCATGTGACAATTTCAAGTAGTATTATTTACAAAAAATTTATCAATTAATACCTAACACAAAACTTAGATACCATGGATAATCCATCAACAAGTAGCAACCGATTTAACTCCTCATATTTGTCTATGCTACCACGCAGGTGCATATATGTCTAAGATTGATAACTTATATGAACCTTACAAATTGTCAATCTGTATGGTTCTTACGGATTGTCAATCCGTATGATTTTTACAGATTGCCAATGCATATCTTTATTAGCACCGATCCAAAGTATAAAAAACTAACCTTCATCGTTACATTGCAACACCAACAATGATGACAACCATGAACTACCAATGAACAACTGCAACAATGCACCTCAGCCAAACCAGCCACAACAACGAAGGAGGAGTTCGGCCACGACTCACGAAAATGAGTGGTGTATGAAAAAAAGAATGAACGAACACAAGAAGAAGAAGAAGTTAATAGGGTTATTTTTGGAATTTTAATAAAAGTGTTGGGTGTAGAAGAAATTCTTTTGATGTAGGAAGAAAATCCCCTGTTTTTTTTTTGACAAAACCAACCGGATCACACCAGATCAAAACGATGCACTCTAATTAGTGTATCAATTCCTAGTCAAACCAATCTCATCAATTGGTCCGGTCTGATTTTGACAACACTATTCTTAATTTATCCTATTTTAAAGTTTAATTTGGCTTGTAAGTTCATTTAAAGGTTTCTTTCATATTAAAAAAATTATATAAAGTTATATCATATACACATGTTAGATAAATTCACAATAGGATTAGCTTGGTGGCAATGGAGATGAAACCTAAGACCTCATATATACTACTCAACCCCGCCACTAGACAAGGTCGACCCCTAGCCTATCCAAAGGTATGATAGCACAAAGCCCATAGCTAAGAGGGATCCAAAATGTTTTTAAAAATATACCGTCATATAATATTTTTATATTATTTGTTATTTTTATAATTAAATTAAAATTATTATTTTATTTCATGTCTCTTTTTGCTCGGATTAAGATATGTCATGTGATCTAAAAGTATTACTATGTTGGTTATTAGTTTCTTTTTTTTATGTATTACCTTCATAAGTTCATATTGAATGAATTTTTAGTTCATCATATCATATCGACATATAATTGATCTATGACAATAGACTTAAAATATTTTTATTTTTAACAAAATAAGAAACATGAACAAAAATTTAAATTATAAATGAATAAAACTAAATATTATCATATTAATAAAGAACAAAAATATATGCAATATTTTATATGAAATAATATTTTGTTGATGATAGACAATAATGACCAAACTAAAACATTTTTTTCGAGAGATAAAATAAAATAATAAAAAGATGTGACAGATTTCTCATAGGTTCACACAAATATGTAAAATCCAACTGAGATGAAGAAGGATTTAAAAACTAAATCTACCTTTTTAAGTAAGAACCTGTCTTGTCTTCTACATGGATGATGATAAGAAGGGTAAAACTTATCAATGACTTGTCACGTTATCATGATTATCTTATGTATAGATACTTATGTTATGTAATTATTTTTTAAATAAATTGAATGATAGATAATAACAAAAGAGTAAGTTGAATAAAAAAATAAGATATATAATTTTGAGATTTATTAAAGTTATATTATTTATTTAATGTAAAAAAATATGTAATTTTTAATGAATTATATGCCTATTTTTATATAATATATATTTATATTTTGAATACTTAAATATAAAATGACCAAATTTAATTTTGCCTCATGACCCATCAAATCTGAGGAACCGTCGTGCCACTAAAGTAATCCCAGTTAATTTATTTAACATTATGATGTAAACTTATTTTAATGTTTAACTTGACATTAATGATAATTTATTCAAAAGTCTACTTTTAAATACAATAAGGTCTCTAAATAGGCCTTCTCAATTTTTTTTTTATCTAAATAGGCTTCACTGAAGTTAACATGCTTAATAAGTAAAAAAGTAAATAAATGTATAATTTTAGTATATTATAATAAATTTACTACCATAATAATAATGCTATCAAAAAAATATTATTTATATTTACTTCAATAGATCAATCTATTAAGTCTAAGATACTTTTTAATAGCCTAAAATCTTATTAATTAAATAAATTTGTATAAAAGTGTAGAACTTATTTATTTTCTAAAAATCTCTTGTCTAACTTGGTGTCAGAATATTGTAGACTAAAACATAGCCAAAGGGTTTTTTTTAGGCTAAATATTTGTTTTACTTTTATGGAGTTGCAAAAATTTCTTACCTAGCACATGCTTGCATAGTTTGGTGTTAACCGGTGTGGTGAATCAAATGTCAGGAACTAGGGGGGCTTGTGTACCAAAATGGTGCAATTTTTTTAATTAATTACTAAAATGGATAAGAAAAATTAAAATTACAAAAATAGGTAAATTATCCTTTGAAAGACAATTTTAGATATGAAAAAATTATATTTCAAAATACGATTTCACTTTTTCAACATTTTTAAAAATAAACAAAAATTGACGGTTTTTAGCTACCACAATATGCTTTTTAAGCCACATCAAAATGAAAGATTTGTTTGTTTTTTTACAAATAAAGTAATTTCTAACTATTTATAAATATTTTGTGACAATTTTTAACAGCCATAAATATTTTTTAAAAAAATTGTAAAGGTAAAAATCATGTTTTGAAACTATTTCTTTATATCTAAAATTGTCCTTCAAAGGATGACTTATCCATTTTTGTAATTAATTAAAAAAATTACACCATTTTAGTACAAAAGCTTACCAAAATGCCAAACTACGGGCTACTTTTTTTTAACAAGTAGAACTATTTCATTTCATTAGAGATAAGATTGGAAATACAACATGAAATATAATCAAATTCTTGGATGCAATTATGAAACCGAGAACTAGAAGCCTCTCCAAGAGAATGGGATACTTGGTTTCATTGCCTCCCATTAAAATTCACCAATGAGTTTGGGATTATATTCAACAACTTTCTACATCTATAAACTATATTGTGAAATTCAGAGAAACATTGTTAATTCGAGTGTAGACTATCAACAAAGACCTTGCAATCTGATTCAAACACAACATGCGTTGCATTTATCTGTCTTGCCAAAATTATAGCTTGTAAAAGTCCCCAACCTTGGCTTCTCCAGGGTTTGGCTCAGAACTATGGGATACTTAGATCAAGCATTATCCTATATTGTTTATCTATTTCAAAATAATTTTTTATCATATAAAGTTTAAAATATTAATTTTGAATAACTTTTTCAAGTTATAGAAAGAAAAAATAATCCATAACAGAAAATTAAATTATTTAAAATAAATCCATCTTTATTTTAAATTAAGGTCTTATTATTCCGTATCCTAAAAACACTTGTTAAGGAGAAAATATTTATTTTGAAAATAAAAAAGAACGCAAAAAATATCAAGAAGAACACAAATATTATGCATTCCAATAAAAATATTTCTACTTTAAGTTTCTTTAACACACTAATTAGCATTTTCCTTTAAATCAAGGTTGAGACAAACTTGAAAAATATAATTTCAAGAGTGATAATAATAATAATAAAAAACCAACAATTTGTTATCTAAATACAATTCCTTTTGAGTTTGTGAGCCAACTCGCTTGGCTAAAAACTTGAACTTCAGTAGCCTAAATCTCAATATAACTTGAATCAATTTGATGTAAAATAAATGAAAGTCCAATAATATCATTAGACTATAAAACTTCACACTTGGAAATTACAATCATCTCATTCACTACTTTCCTACTTCCCCTTCATAAACATGAGGGAACAGCTAATTAGCAAGAACAAGAAGTTTCCTACACCTCCGCAGAAAAAAATAATCTGTTACAAAATTTTGCATTTGAAGCTCTCCAGTAGGTCACACTCATAGCCTGTATACAGGTTCAATTCCAAGGAGATGAAAGCACTGCCTCATCACAGTCACTGTTGCTTCACATAGCAAGAGTCTACTAGTCTCCTCAGGCGACCCCACAACCTGCCATGCCACAGGTAAAACTAGTTGAATTGCATGGCTTCAATTTAACATTATTCAATCCAAAGGTAAAACCACAATGGTCACCAGGATTCTATTGTGTATTACACCCCCAACAGGAAGTAATATTTGAGAAAGTTAAGGCGACGAGAGAAATTTCAGCTGATAACCCACCATCAGGTATTTCACAAAATTATAATCAAAACTATATGTAGTGACATATCATTAACATCTTTCGCGGTAACTCCAACAGTTATGCTACTTGGCAGTTTTATGCATACCACTACAACAAAACAGGAATAGGAAGTGCATAGAAAATAGAATAAAGTTATGACTTTAGAAGTATACCTGGCAATTAGTATAAAATTTTTTTGTAAAGATTTCTGTCAAATTATAGAGGTATTCACACAGCACATTGGGCAACAAATTAGTTAAGGACTCCTCAAAAACCTGAAAAAATAAAACAACACAGCCAAAATATCTTCGTAAGTATCTTCTGCTTTATAAAACAATATACAGAAATGTCAGATAGCATTAGCCACAATATCCAAAGTCTTTTATTTAAAGAAAACGGAGTTCCAGTAACAAAATTCAAAACATTACTAGCATGCAAGGGTCTAAAGCTCAAGAATAACTTGCGCTATTCACGTTTCCTACCTCAGGAAATTGTATCAAATGAAGCCCCAATGCACGTTCATCTTCATGATCCAACACTATATTCCCATTCTGTTACACAAAGTTGTTGAACATGAAATTTGCATTAAGGAATGTGCTCAAGTTGATACTCGATATTTAGTTGACTGA
Organism: Glycine max; assembly: GCF_000004515.6. NCBI lineage: Eukaryota > Viridiplantae > Streptophyta > Magnoliopsida > Fabales > Fabaceae > Glycine > Glycine max. Next base: position 14,834,117 of record NC_038243.2, read on the forward strand.
CTATATATAAGGCGCACAAGTGATACAAAGTCATGAAAATTATTATAGATGGGAACAGAATTGACTAACGAAAAGTCAACCCTGGCAGAGTGTAAGCAAAGACACAACTAGCCAACTATTATTTTTGTCAAATTAAGAACAAGATAGAAAACAATTGAATAGAATATTAGATTATTATGACAATTAAATAAAGTGGTAAATCATCATCCCGGGAAGAAAAATAACTTACTTTCTTTATTTCTTCTATATCTTTACCAGATTTCCTCATAATAGAACAGATCCTAGCATGTGCATACTGCAAATAAACAGCAGTATTCCCCTGTTTCATGACAACTTTGAATCAGTAAGTTTAGATGGGGGCGAAAAAATAGTTTAACAATAGCAAACAGAAGTCTCGACATTTCTTCTTAGCAGTTCCAACACCCATTGTTAATAAGGTGCTAACAGTTATAGTTGTAGTTAAAAAAGGCTCCTATTTCTTAAGGTGAAGGATACACTCTAGACGGAGATGTGCAACTGATAACCACTGAAGAAAACATCCAAGGATGTGACTTCTACATATTAACGGACAGTTATCAATGTACCCAATATTTTATTTTTATCAAAATTATAACAGTGCTATTTACCATACATCCATGGTTACCAACCACACATTAATCTCAAAGTTACCCTATACTTCATCTGATTTACGAGGGAAATAAAAGTGGCACAGCAGCCATAAATAATTGTCAATAATCTACAAACTTCTTTACTGAACAACACTAGCATACACTGAATGCACCTTATCATTAAGCATCTGATCAAAGCTGAATGTGTAATTTGTTAATCTGTTGATCCTCAAGTCAGCATACCTGCAAACACATTAAAGACACTAACATAAGGGGCTGAAAGCCTACAACTCCCTTTGTATTCCCATTACAAGCAAAAGTAAACTGCAAGTGAAAGATTTGTCATGTCAAAGAAAAGCGATATGTAGAATACTAAGTTAACTAAAAACGAACCTCATAGCTGTCAAACAAAAATATAACGCCTGGCCTAGAATTTAGCTGGAAAATTCACAGAATCACAAAGGTAAAAACCAAATAAATTCGTATATTTAGTTCTGATTTATTTGATTTTTAACACTTACTACATACAATAAAAAAAACATAGTGAAAATTAGTATGCATTAACAGGATTCAGAGATTAGTTCAGAATTTAAAGCACCCTACATACAATACAACAGCTTAAAGAAATCCGTCAACGGGAAATTGTTAGCTGATACATCTCTCTACAAACTAAAACAAGATAATACAACTACAATGAAACAAGCAACGACAATGCAGGGGAGAAAGGATCTAGTTAAAGGAGCTTACTTAACAGCCCCGTAACCAACTGCTTCTGCTGTTTTTTCAATCTCTTCCTCAGACCAATCTTTAACAGCATCTAAAAGTACATAGGATTTCAAAGATTAATCATCAGAGTGTCTAGAATCTCAAAAAATGATATTAGAAAGGACACACACTCATACAATTTAGTCAAGCAGAAACTTCATTTCATTCATGTTTGCATGCAGACAAGAAATAAGTAAAAATTGCACTAGGTGACTCGGCAACTAGCACTTTACCACGCTCGAGGAGGGAAGCTTTACAGCGCCTTTTGGCTTCATCAAGCAACTCAACCAATCTAACAGTTTCACTGCTGCGTGTCCGAAATCGTTTTCCATCTTCCCCAAGAACAAGACCAAAACCAACATGAGTACATTTGGGGAACTCATTTTCATCATTTGGCAGCCATCCTGCACGCCTAAAGGCCTGAAAGAAAAATTGAAGGGAGTGTCTGACATTTTTTATCTCATCAGAATAATGCAAAGTAGCATCAGAAATGTCATGGTCCATGAGCTTTCTCTTTTAGAAAATTGAAAAAATAATAGCAACTTAACAACAAACAAATTGAAATATGCCATTGGAATAATGCAGAGTACCACCAGGAATATGTCATGGTTCATGACTTTTCTCTTTTAGAATATTGGAGAAAAAAATGAAATGAACAACAAAAGTATTAGGACAAAATAATTAGCCAAGGATGCTATATCCTATCAACAAAACAAAGACATGTCAATAACCAAGGGCAACTCACTACTGAAAAAAGCAAGTAGAAAGAGCTCTGGTTACAAGAAAAAAAATGTGGTAGCCAAGAGAAACCATAAAAACCAAGAACTGAGATATACCTTAAAAACCATATCAAAGTGTTGCCACTGCCCAACATCTGTAACGTATATATTCCACTCAACGTTTTCCACATTTAGACGATACCTACATGATTCAAGTAACTCAGATAATCATTACAGTTTGTTTTCTGCAGTCAATGTATTTCCAGTTCCATATTCATATTATCTGCAGATGATATATACACAATGTTTACATGAAAGGCAGAGTATACAGAGATTCAAAAGATACATAAATTTGACATATGCGTATTTGGAACAGATTAATAATGTGGATCAAACATTGTCTAATATGTAAAATATGCAGAAGCTATTGAATGATGTAGATCGGTTTTGATTAAACAAGGAAGCAACTTTGATCACTCAAGTGATCCAGCAACTTTAACAGTACGTGTGTGTTCGTTAAATAATAGAAAGTTTAAACTAACCAAAGTGCTGCTAGATCAGTTGAAGAATAGTTGAAGCCACCATCTCTTTTCACAGCAATAATTGGTATATTTGCACCCTCAACAAATATCACACGAGCACCATCATCTTCTTCAATCAGTCCTAATTTATCCAATCTCTCCAAAGTTGGAGGGATTAAATCATTATAGTAGCTCTCTCCCTGTAACCAAAATATACTATCATTCAGTGCTCAGTAAAATGACACAATTATTGAATTAAGTAAAAACATATAATTACTACAACAAAAATCTATTTATTCAATCTACACTAATTTATTGTTACACTATATGCACATTATCACATAATCAGCTCAAAAACAATGTTTTTTAAGCTTCAATGTTGATAATTTTGGCTGCAAATGTCAATGCCTGTAGATGAATTGTGTTTCCTACAAAATTCTCATTTCAATCTTAGTTGACAATATAATTGGATCAGAAAATCTAAGTTATCGAGCAGCTTCTCATAGAGAAAAAATTATTCAGTTTTCTTAGGCTAGTTTGAGAACAGACACAACTTAATAGAAACTAGAAAGAATATGGGAGATCTGGTCAAAAGACAGAAATTTAATCCAAAACATTCTAACCATGAATAGAGTTGGTAGTCCTGTATTGTTCATATGACACAATAAAATAATGAAATAAAAAATTAAAAAAGCTTAGAATATCCCCCCTGGAAGGTACAAAGCAATAAATACAGTTGAACTCAGTCAGTAAAAAAAGGAAACTAGAAGCCTTACCCTTGCTTCCAATAGAACTCCAAGACGTTGATAGACCTTTTCAAATTCAGCCTTACTAATATCACAAATTTGCTGCCATGCATTGTGATACTTCTCTTCTCCACTCTGAAGACAAAATCAATACATATATCAAATTTAAAACCAAGTTTGTTAAGATATTACAAACAAAGGAGGAAAAAAGGAAAGCTCTCAATATAATTTACCTGGAGCTGGACCACTGACTGTTGTGCCCTCAGCTTAAATTCTGGATCATTATCAAACCTCACTTTGGAGGCCTTATAGAATGCCTAAAAATGCACCATATCACAAGAATTTCAGAATCACTAATGATAATTTACTTATCCAGTGAAACAAAAAGCTTCATAATAGAAATATATTTGACAAAAACAATAACTTAAAAACTAAGTGACAATTAACAAGAATATTGTCCCTCAAGACCTATAAACATTTTCATTTCAAGGTTGATGGTTCATCAGTTATAAGAATTGACAAAGAACAACATTAAATAATAAAATATAACCTAAACAATTATTTCTGACTTCACTCCTTTGCTAATTAGCTTCTTTCTACTTTTAATTAAAAGAAAAGTGACTGGCTATAGAGGTATAAAACTGATTTCAATCAGCAGATCCATTATGTCCAAAGTTTATTCACAAACAGAGCATAGAATAACCATTTGAAGCAATACATGCAGATAAAACAAATCACTTATTTTTCAGGCACGGATTACTTTTTCTTTCACGCTGTTGCATGTGTGAAAATAAAACCTTGTATTTCCTAGTTATGGTAAATGGCTATTATAACAAATTAATTTCTAGATTGTCAAATTGAAATTCACATGGTGACCGCCAGGCTTATTTTTGAACCGTGAATCATAATTCACATCAAATTGCAAGATTCATAGACAGTGAAAAAATACTTCAAAAATATGATAAAGATAATATACAATGTAATAATTTTAAAGTAGAACTGGAAATAGATAAAACAACCTAACCATAAGGCTTATAAAACAAAATTAATAGACATATATGAGTTTGTGAAGCCATTATTATTATTGATGATACGAAATTGCATATGATTCATTCATGTATCTAAAATACAAAACCAGATGATCTTATAATACAAACTGATGGGTAGTTGAATCATATCAAATCGTAGGATTCGAATCATGAATTGTACGATTCTAATAACTATGTTTGGATTGCATAGTTTTTACTTCCAGAACATTTAGAAATTAGAAATTAATTCAACAAATGAACTCAAAAGAATGCCAGATCTTAATAAAGAAATATCAAGAAAACAATGTAGGATTAAACATCTAAACAAAAATACGAATAAGAATAAATGGAAACAGTTTGATTTCATATATTTTCTCACCTGAAGATCCCCAATAGCTGCTTCAGTAAAATCTTCTGGATTTGGATATGTGTCAAAGAGGTGTGCTATTAGCATCCCAAACTGTAAACAAATGCATGGACTTTGAGCCATATGATACCAATATCAAAATGAGAATTGGTTTATGATTCAAGCAAATATGTCACACAAATAACCCTATAAAAAATCAATGTATATTCCTAATTTAGCAACTAATTGAAATAGTTCAATATCTAAATTACTTTCTTGAGAGAGAGAGAGAAAGAGCAGTGCTTTAGGACACTACTTTCTTAAGGCTACACAAGAAAGCATAGTAGTACAGAACACATCTTAGAAATTGGTTTTAGGGCCCAACTCAACCTTACAAAACCGGCTTATAAGGTGAGGACTGTCCAAGTTTTATAAGCTCTATTTAAGTCATATCTCCAGTCCATGTGGGACTAAACACCACACTTGGGGCTGCAAATAAGGAAGCCCCAAAAGAGGCCACGACTAAGGCAGACTAGGGGCTATTAAGGCATCTTTACAACACTCCCTCTCACACCCAAGGTTAACAGCCAGGAGCATGGCAACTGGAGGAGACCTGACAATGGATCTAGAATCTAGGATAGGCTATGATACAATCTTAGTAACTGGTCTTAGGCTTGACCCAACTTCAAAAAACCAGCTTGTAAGGTGAGGACTATCCAAGCTTTATAAGCTCTATTTAAGTCATATCTCTAGTCGATGCGAGACTAAACACCACCCTTCAGGCTGCAATTAAGGCAGTCCCCCAAAAAAGCTGCAACTAAGGTGGCTATCCAACAACACATCATACCTTCATCCAATTAGAAAGGTGGCTGCAATTAGGAAGGATGTAATATGTGTTCTTGCTCATGAAGACAATTAGAAAGGCAACTTGCATCGGTCATTGTCCCAAACATAATTACTGTCAAGCCTAGTACTGCTAACATACATAATTATGTTAAATAACTGTTGCAAATATGTTACTCAATGCCACAAATTATATGAAGGAGTCTACTTTTGACAGTGTATGTCAAAGATTTAGTCACAAAAGTCACATAAACCATTTAACCTTTGTTTAAACATGCAGGGTTTTCATATTCACTGCACAAATAACATTACTTTAGAAGATAATAATTATACCTGCGTCCCCCAGTCACCAAGATGATTTCTGCGGATAAGAGTTTCCACACGTGAAAATTCAAACATGCGAGCTAATGTGTCCCCAATAATGGTAGATCTCAGGTGCCCAACATGCATTTCCTTTGCTATGTTAGGTGAGGAAAAATCAACCAGAACTGTCTTCACTCCCAGTTGAGGTGCCCACTTATCAATACCATCAATCAGCAACCTCTCTAACCTCTGCAGAAGGAATTTTTCTGTTAAGTACTAATAGAGAGTGTTGAATAAACTAATAATCCAAAAAAAAAAAATGAGAATCTTATAGCACCCTTCCAATCAATGGACACAATGTTTCAGATACGCCCCCTCCCCCAAACAATGAAAACAGACTTAAACGATATCTACATACCAATTCTAACTTCAGATTAGAAGATAGAAAATGTAATCACCTGTGCTATCCACTTCTTCGACAAGACAATATTCACAAACCCAGGACCAGCTACAGAGCAAGATTCTATCATTTCAGACTGCGGAAGATTGTTACGTATGGCCTACATAAACAAAAAACACGCATATATGATCCTTTTCCAACAACAACAACAAAAAAATCAAAATCAATAATTAGTAAGGTGAAATGCAAAAATGTCAGACTATACCTGTCCAACTGCCTGGGGACCCTTGAATCCTGTCTGCTTCCCTTTCATCTTCGCAAATAGACCCATTGCATTATTACTGCACCACCATGCGTGAATCTTAACATTGCCAACACAAGAAGCAAAGCAACTAAATTAAAACCCTAAACTAAATTCATTTCGCAACTAACCATTGATAATCCGCAAATTTTACACCAGCTTTGTTGGCAGCGCAAGGATCAATAGAAGGCACAACATCGGGTTCATCAGGCACGGTTGTCCGGAGAGACTCCTCAAACACCTTCGCCAACTGCTTCTTAACACTAGCCGGACAATCTACTTCCTGCATATCATATAATTCCAATTAGAAAAAATCACAACAACAAAAAAAGAAAATCGAAAATTGCAAATTGGAGATGAATGAAGCTGAGTGAACTTACAACATACGCCATGGAAATGGAAATGGATTGTGGTTCTTAAATCGCAAGGTTCGGTGAATCTGTTTGCACAACAAATAAGAATCGAAAGAAACTTAGAGGAAATGAAAAGCGACACAGAGAGAGAAAACGAACCGGAAGCAGAGAAGGGTGAGTGAGGGAGAAGAAATAGAAATGGGAGCGCGATAACGGCAAGTGTGAGGGTTTCTTTTAACTTCCAAAACAGCCTTAACCCTAACGAACACTGTTTTGCCTGTGGTCGTTGACGTGGACCAATATTCAGGCCTACATTGAGAGGGATTTTTTATTTTTTATAACACTCTTCTTTAATTTTTTTCGCAAACATAACACCTATTTTATTATTACTAGTTGAAAGTGTGTCTCTATCTTTATTTTAAAAAAAATTGAAGAAAGAAATTATAGTAATTTTTTTTAGTGAAAGTCACAGGAGTTTTTGAAGGTTTATCTATAATTATTAATAATGAGAATTACTCTATTTTATATTTATATTTTATTGAACAATTTTATCTTTACATATTTTTAAATTTTAATTTTTTTTCTTCTAATCTATATTTACTTCTCACTACTTTTATATTATTCATTTTTTTATTTTATCATTTTTTTATCAACTGTATTTAACTTTTGTTTTTTTATTATTTAAAAAATTTAGAGAGGAACCAAGTGTCTCTCTTCCCCTAGTAAAGGAAATAAAAATAGTTATATGTATTGAAAGGTAATTTAGGAATAAAAAATATACATCAAAGGATAATTGTCTTTATTAATAATTATATATTAATTAATTAAATATAATTGTTAATAATAAAAATTATTTCATTTGGTGCCCTTATTTCATTAGATAATTTTATCCTTAAATGACTTATTAAATTTCAATTTTTTCTTTTAACCTACATTAACTTCTCAAACTTTTATATTATTAATTTTGTTTATTATTTTTATTTTCTTATTAACTGTATTTAACTTATGTTTTTATTATTATTTAAAAAATTTAGAGAAGAACGGAGTGTCTCTCTTCTCCTAATAAGGGAAATAAAAATAGTTATAAAATTTGAAAGGTAATTTAGAAATAAGAAATTTGTACACCAAAAGCATAATTATCTTTATTAATAGTTATATATTAATTAAAAATTAAAAACTACTATATAATCTTATCTTATCTTATTGTTCTAAAGGTAAGATTTTCATACAATTTTTTCAAAAATAAAAAATAAAAAAGCATGTGTTTAATTGCATCAATTATTATTGATGTACATTTATGTTAATAATTTTAAATAAAAAAGTCACTCTTATTTTAATTTGATTAAATGAATTCATTACGAATAAAAAAAATTAAATGAGTTTTTCATGCAAATTTCATTTCAAAATAACAATAAAAAAAAATAAGTGTAATGCAGTTTGGTTTGATTTAAATTATTCATGCAAGAAGTTCTAATTTAATAATCACCATTGATTTAAGAGACAAAGGAGATTAGCTAGCAAGCATAATTTAACACTGTAAGTTTTAGAAATTTGGAGCTAAAGAATTGCTCCCAGTACATGAAAAACCAAAGCTTGGAGTCTTGCCTTGTAGTGTCCTGGTCATTTTCTTTGCTTCAAACAAAATAATAAAGTAATAGCTCATATAAAATTTTGGAATTATGTAATAGCTCATATAGAATGGTTTGGTTCAATTTTTATATAAAATAAAAAATGATTTCATCACAATGGTGTCGATTGAACTGCTTAAAGAGCAGTTCAGTTTTTTTTTTTAACTGAACTATAGAATGGTTTGGTTCAATTTTTATATAAAAAATAGACCAGTTTTTATAAAGCCAATTCAGTGCAGTTTAGTATATATCAGTTCAGTTTAGATCAGTTCATTTTGCGTTATTTTTTCCCACCATAGTAACATAGTTATAAAGCATTATGGAAAACTAATGTAGTTCCGTGGAGACTGAAACACTTAATAAACTTGAAAATTGAAAATTCAATTATCGTTGATAACAAAAGCTCGTAGAAACTTGAATGCGAATATGAGTGCACGCACTTCCAAGACCATTCGATATATGTACAACAACACAAGTGCCATGCCACTACCAAATTCCAGAGACAGATCAGATCTATAACAATCAATCACAGAAAGCGCTTCTTCTCCTACTTGCTTCATATTATTGAATTCGAAAACCACGTCTCTTAGCAATTATTAGTATGTACAGATCTCGTCACCGGAAACCACCGCGATCACACGGCGGCGATCTCCGCTGGATCCTCGAAGTTCGGGTCCTTGGCGTCCATAGCACCGTGCTCCATCTCGACGTTCTCGTAGCCGTTGCCGATCCACGTGAACTTCCCGCCGTGGCCTCCCTTCTTCGGCGATCCACTCAGCCCCGTCGCCGATTTCCGATCCTTCCGCGTCTCCGGCGACAGCTTTGCATTCGCCTTGTGGCTCTTTCCGGCGTCCTTCATTATTGTTCTTCTTCTTCTTCGCCGCTCTCACAGTGAGTGAGTAAATGTGTGTGACTTGAAAACCGCGCAGGTGAGGGCTTGTATATAAAGGAGATGAGGGCAATTTGGGAATTTCGTGCAAACAATTTAAAAACACTTTTTTCTGCCTTGTAAATTGTAACGTACGTTGAATCTATGGGTGCGTGTTGGAATGCGATTGGGAAGTTGCGAATCGGATAAGAACGATGGGAGAAACTTCTATGCGGTAAGGTGCATGGAATGGAAAATTATGCCGCACACTGCAAAACCGGACATACAATCGGATATTTAGCCTATTGGGTCGGCCCATGAAAATACTTTTTTTTTTTCAGTTTGACCAAAAGTGTTTCTTATTTATAATCTTTTATTTTTTTTTTTGTATGTGTACTCTTGATCTATAACATGAGAAATTGTTTTTGTTCTGAGTTCTCACTCATGTACCACACTGACTCATAAATTGAACTCGTCGAAGTAAGCATTTGAATGAAGGATGATATAAGTTGTTACTTGTTACCACCCAAATTAAGTTTTTAAGTTGTGAAGAATTGTTTGGTTTAATACTAGGCTTTTCGGTAAAAAAAAGAAAATATTTATTAAGTATATCTATATTTTGTTGTTGTAATTTTTACATATTGTGTTTCAAGGTATTCAAAATTAAAAAAATTATTCTATTTTTTTTATTCGAGCTTCTATATCTAATGTAGCCAATAAGATTAAATTAAACATTTAACTATAGCATATTTTATTTTTAAGATGGAATAAGCTCACCTTTAAATTTAAATGAGGGTATTATAATTTAGTCATTTTTTAAAAACATAATGTAATTTACACTCATTATCCTTATCTTTCTTTGTCTTTATTTTACACTGTTTGTTTGGGTATAACCATTTTTCAAAAATAGCATTTTAAAATACAATATTCTATAAAATAATATGTTTTTAAATAAATTTATTATGAATGATAAAATGTGTGTGTGTGTATATATATATATATACACACACATGTGTGTGTGTGTATGTGTGTGTGTGTTTACAATTTAAAATCATGATTATTATGTTTAAGGTGACTATACATCTTCTTAATTATTACATAATTGGTCTCATAGTTAATAACTTTTCTAAGATTATTCTTAATTATAAATTGTCTTAGAAAAGTCATCTTTTAAGTCGATTCTTACTTAAAAATCATCTTAAAATGATTACATTTTATGTTGATTCTTAGCTAAAAACTATCTTAGAAGAGTGTCATTTTAAGACGATTCTTAATTAAGAAAGGTGATAGTTAAGAACCATCTTAGAAGGATGACATTTTAAGATAGTTTCTAGTTAAGAACTGTCTTAGAAGGGTGATTTTTCTAAGACAATTTTAAAAGAACCGTAGTCAAAATTGAAGGTTTTCCACGACGTTGTCTTTAAAGACGATTTCGAACTGTCTTTGTGTGTCCTTAAGAATCGTTGTGGAATGACCTTTCTCTAGTGGTGTAAATTTACCTTGAGATGTATCTCATTCTCCATAGGTTTGTACTTGTGTTGAATGTCATTCTTACAGTTGAGTCTCCGAAAAATTATGATGATGATATTGTATGAGAGACTTAGGTCTTCACTTTATATTATTATTAATTTTAGGGTTATAGATTATTTGAAATAATGTAATATTGGAATACAAGTTTTATTCATTTATCAAAGGATTAAATTAATGAGTAATTTTTCACAACATTTTATTTAATATTATTATATATACTTTCGAACGCTAAGATTTGCTTAATATGAAATTATGTTTTTTATTGATTTATTTTCTTTAAGTTTACAAATATTTAAAATGTAATATTCTTACCCATGAAATAAGTTTTTTTAAGTCGATATATTCTTTTAATTAAATTTTGTTGTAAATATATTTAAAAAACATTATAAATATATGTATCTTGGGTAAAACGATGTTCCAAGATTCCCTCGTCTTATTTGATTTTAAAGTCATACGTTAGCTCTTTTAAATGGAATGTATACGGAAGCCATCTAACAAAAAAAAAAAAAAAACTAAGAACAAAATGAAAAAGAAATGAGAAAATGGTGGTACTAATATTTAAACAGTACCATAAAACACTAAAAGGAGGTCTTCGATTGTAAATTTAAAGATAAGTTATATATATATATATATATATATATATATATATATATATATATTTAAATATGTACCAAATCAAATAATAATATCAAAATTGATTATAAATGAATTGACCATGTCGTAATTTTAAAAATCAAAATAACATTAAAAATTAAAAAAAAACATATAAAATGATTAAGTTTAAAGAAGCATATAGAAAAAAAATATGGTAACGCCAAATTAATTGACCGTGCCATAATTTGAAATAATTTGTTTTACCAATAATTAAAGAGAAAAAAAATATGATAGTACCAAATTAATGTGATTGCATGGAATAATCGTAATATAATATTTAAAAGTAAATTTCGACAACAATTTACTTAAAATCAGGATATTTAATGTCTCTTATATGTATTTTAAATTTAATTCATTGTTTTAATGTATTAAAGTTCTCCATTATTTCTTATTTTATATGATAATAATAATATTATACATTTTAAATATATTATTTAAATAATTATAGGCATAAGAAATGTGTTATTGTGGAATATTTTGAGTAAATTGATTTACCTATATTAATAATTTGGAGTTACACCATTTAGGGATTAACTAATAAAAGATAATTAAAAATACATTTATTATTATTCTTTTAATTTTATTTTTAATTTTTGTGTGTTTTTAATACGCTTGAAATTACTAAAATATTCTTTATTTTTTTTGGAAAAACTTTGGCTTGTTGTATACTATTTTATATAATAAAGATTATACACACAAAAAATATGTTAGTGTGGAATATTTTGAGTAAATTGAGGTTATCTATATTAGTAATTTGGGGTTAAACTAATTTGGAGTTAATAATGAATGATAATTAAAAGTATATTTATTATTTTAATTTTTAAGTTTTATTAGTTTTTAATACACTTGGAATTACAAAAATATCCCTTATCTTTTTGGGGAAAAAATACCATATATTTTTATTTTTAATGTATAATAATCTTTACTGATTGGCAAATCTACGTGCACAAATATATCATCATGCTCGCATAGCTATTTTTCTTGTTCCAAATTTCTTGATGAGAGAAGTTTAATTTATCCTATCCAACTTGTTCAAATGCACTTCAGTTTTAAATTTTAAAGAGCTTATCAATTTACCTTACTATTAGGCTTAAAAATTGGATAAAAGGTTTAAAAATCAATTTACACAAACATGGAATGGTTTAAAAATCATATCATTTGTTTTTTGAATCTGAGAACCAAAGTACACGTAATTCAAAGTTAAGTGATAATATACTGGAGTTTTCCCCTAAATTTATGAAAAAGTATATATGCAAGTAACTGAAAAAGTATACATCTTATAGAAAAGAGAAAACCTAAAATTTGAAATCAAAAAGGGATTTGGTGTCACACGAATTAAGGTAATAACTTGGGGTCATTGAGTCAGAGCAGTAATGACTGTAAGTCTGTAAGAGGCAAGGATCATACCACCATGGAAAACAAACGAATAATGAATCTCAAATATGTAGCTAATTGATCATATGGCTTTGACTCAATAAACTGAAGCTGCAGGACTCAAAATTTTCCGGATTTTGTACATGAAATAAGCAATAACTTTTAACAGTCTGAATTTCAGAAGTTCTTGTGTTGAACTGCAATGGAAGATCTAGACCCTCCTAGGAAACTTCCTCTTTTGCTTAGTACAGATGCAAAAGACACTCTTGAAGTTTTCTTTGATATTGTAGCCTTTGGACAGCACAATATTCTCTGACTATCCAAGCCTCCCCCAAAACTCTTGCATGATTTCGTTCTCTTTCTATAAGGTATGCCTTTCTTGGGAAGATCTTCTATGCTCTCCACCCTTGCTAAAGAAGTGAAAGACTGGGCCTTCCCTTGATAGAACATAGATAACCCTCTCCTGCACAGGTCAAATATAAACTACTTAACACAACAACTCATAAGTATATAACAATTCTGAACATTGATAATAGATGATGGTGAGATGATGTGTGTGTAATTTTTTTTTTCTATAGAGAAAACAAATATCCTCTTTCATAGAAAATAATCTTGTTCCAACTAAATATTTAACTTATCATACATCCAAAAGTGGAATTCAAAATCACTAACTAGACTGAAGCAACCTTGAACCAGTTGATCTACATGTCGATCGATGGTACGTGTGTGTATGTGTTTGGTTAAAGGAAATTGAATAAAATTCAGAATGGCACGAGGGATCGATTAATTGCTTACTTCATAGGGAGGTGGCTCATGAGGTCTGATAATTCAAACAAAGGTCCATTTGAATGTGTTGATGATGTTGAAGATGAAGCGTCCTCGCTCAGCTCTGATGAAGAAGACGAGCACATAGAGTCCATTGAGTTGAGTCCAATGGATGATGAATCATTGCTATCTTCTTCACCATCTTCCTTAATCACCCAATTGGTGTTCCCATCTCTATCACCACCCATGATTCTCTTCACATCCATCCCCAGAAAAAAATTAGGTGCCTTGTGATTCATTGTATGCTAAGAAGAAAATAAGGAAAGGAATGACGCCCAACAATATATGGAGCAGTTATGTTCAACTGATAAAATGTTGGGTCTTAATATATATGTATATGATTTGGATAATATTGACCATTTTTATTGTTTTTCAGTTAGACTTCACTAATTAATTAATTAATGCATAAAAATGGTCACAATCAGATCACGTTATGTATGGTGTGAAATTGATAACTTGTGTATGAGACAGGTAGGATAGAGGATAAGGTCTAAATTTGAAGACATCCATTTCATTCCATGTTGTGATTCACACCGTCTTAACTTGTTTAATAGTATTATTAATTTTTGGAGGGCGAAACTGAGGTAGGTCCACATCTCGCCAACATTGCTTCATAAAGCCACGACAGATAAGTCTATTCCCACCTTATGATCGATGCGTCTCTATCACACCCATATATATCTACACGTTAAAAAGCAAAAGAAATTCAGAACTATAAAATTAAGATTGAGGTTAATCTATTCGTGGTAACAAGTGTTTGTGCGTGTTTGGTTCTAAGTTGAGTAAAATTGATTTCCAAAGAAATTGATTTTAAGATGATTTAGTTTATGTTTTGTTATAAAATTAAGTTAGAAATAAATTTCAAGACAAAATTTTGGATTTAATATAAAAATTATTTAAATTACTTTAATGTTAAATTCTCTAACATAAAATTAAATATATAAAAATATATTTAAAATCAATTTTAGACTCATATATAATTAATTTCTCAAAGTCAAATAAAATACGATCACAAACTCATATTTAATATTTTGTATGATAAATATGTTGGATCTTTTTGTTAATATATATGATGTTTTTTTTTTAATTAATGTAAGATGTCTTTTTTACTTTATAAATACTAATGACAAATACTTTTATGTTAGTAGGCCTAAAATTCTTAGTGTTAGTTAGTTAGTTGGAAGTTAAATTAGTTTAGTTGTTAGTTAGTTAGAAGTTAATTTAGTTGGTTGAAACTATAGTTAATTGAAGGTTAGTTGTTGTATATGTGTATATATAATCATTTGTACAAATCAAGATGTAACTTTGAGAATTAATCTTTCACATAGAACTAGAATTCCATTCATTGCTTTCCTTTTTCTTTCTAAGCTTTTTCTTGCAAGTTTACTTGGTTAGCTCTGCATTCAACACTGGCAGACACAAGGTTTATGATGGTATGAGCACTAGTGTTGTGTTGTGCCACTCCCTGATCTTGAACCTGAATCTTTTCTTTTCTTTCGTTTTTTTTTCTTCATTATGACCAACGAGATTTCTCCACAAGACCTATCCCTAAATATCCACTGCCTATACTACCTTCATCCAGGTGAAAATCCTACAAATGCATTGGTTTCCGCAGTTCTTGATCCAACAAACTACAACTCATGGAGTCGTTCGATGCTTACTGCATTAAGTGCGAAAAAAAGATCGAATTCATAGATGGATCAATCCAGAAGTGTGCATCAAATCATCCTCTTCATGCAGCTTGGAGGAGATGCAACAATATGGTGGTTTTCTAGCTTGTCCACTCAGTTTCACCCTCGATAAGACAGAGTATCTTGTGGATGGATAATGCTAGAGACATTTGGAAGGACTTAAAGTCAAGATACTCACAAGAAGATCTACTGAGAATTTCAGAATTGCAGCAAGAAATGGCTTCTATCAAACAAGGTGATCAAAGCATTATCGATTACTTCACAAAATTGAGAATTATTTGGGATGAATTGGAAAGTTACAGGCCTGATCCAACATGTTCATGTGATCCAAAGTGTGTATGTGATGCTCTTACTAGTATGATAGAAAGAAAGCAACAAGATCGTATAATGCAGTTTCTTAGAGGTTTAAATGATCAATTCAATATTGTGAGATCCAATGTATTAATGATGGATCCATTACCAAACATAGCCAAGGTTTTCTCATATGCTATTCAGCAAGAAAGACAAATCAATAGCAATGAATTAACATGAAGCATGAGTCTGATCAATGCAGCAAGCAACAATTCATCGAATTCTAGGCCTTCATGTACCTATTGTGGGAAAGATAATCACTATTGATAGATGTTATAGGAAGAATGGTCCACCTCAGAATTATCCTTCAAAAGGGGGAAATAGAACTCAAAGAAATTTTGGCAAAGGAAACTTTGGAGCAAAAGGAAACAAGGTCTGCACACACTGTGGTCTTTCTAACCATACTATAGATGACTGCTACAAGAAGCATGGGTACCCACCTAGACATAAATTTTACAAGGTACAAAATCCAAACATGAACAATGTCAATACTATAAAGGAAGAAGGTGATGGTTCACCCTTAGATCGAAATCAAGATACACAAAATGAAGATGTAAGATTAACTACTCAACACTATAAAGCCTTGATGTCATTGCTGCAACAGCAAGCTCCAGCTCAAAGTAATTCACAAATAAATTAGATTGGTACAGTCACTAACAAAGGTAGTATATTATCTGTTACTTGTAGTGTTAGCAAGACTAGCCAAGATGAGTGGATCCTTGATTCTGGAGCCACAGATCATGTCACAGCCTTCCCATATTTGTTTTCTTTATGCAAGAAAATAAAACCTGTAATGGTTAGGCTTCCTAATGGCCATACAGTTACTGCAACCCTTGCAGGCAGAATCCAGATTACTCAATTTTTATACTTGGAGGAAGTTTTATACATTCCTAGCTTTCAATATAATTTGATTTCAGTATCTAAACTGGTTTCTTCTTTACCATGCAAACTAACATTTATGAATGATAAATGTTTTATCCAGGATATGAACCAGCAGAAGATTGGTACAGTTGAGATGGTGGAACGACTCTACAGACTTGAGATGATTCTTATCAAGTCTAAGTACAAGTCTGATTTTGCTGGTTCTAGCATTTCCAATTTTTATGCCTTTTCATGTAATAGAATACCTATAGATCTATGGCACTATAGACTTGGTCATCCATCTTTAGAAAGATTTTTGTTATTAAAACTATTTTATCCTATTCTTAAATCAGATAAGCAATTTGTGTGTGAAACCTGTCATCATTCAAAGCAGAAAAGATGATCATTTCCTAGTAGTGAATCACATTCTTCTTATGCTTTTGCTCTTATACATGTTGATATCTAGGGTCCTTGCAATGTAACTTCATTAAATGGTTACAAGTATTTCCTTACTATAATAGATGATTACTCAAGGTTTGTTTGAGTTTTTCTCATGCAGTCAAAAGCTGAGACACAATCTCATCTAAAGAATTTTGTTGCTAATGTTGAAAGGCAGTTTGAGACAAAAGTAAAAGTGATTAGGTCAGATAATGGGGCAGAGTTTATCATGAGACAATTTTTTGATGATACTGGTATTGTGCATCAAACTACTTGTGTTGAAGCACCCTAACAAAACGACATTATTGAAAGAAAACATCAACATTTTCTCAATGTGACTCGATCTTTGTTATTTCAATCAAATCTCCCAACTGTATTCTGGTCATATGCATTGATTCACTCTACTGTTCTTATCAATTGCATGCCCTCTCCCTTTCTTAATAATCATACTCCCTATGAAAAATTACATGGAAAAATCTATGATATTGAGTCTTTAAGAGTATTTGGGTGTTTATGTTTTTCTAGTACTCTAACAGCTAATAGAAAGAAACTAGATCCTAAGGCTGTCACTTCTGTATTTTTGAGTTTTAAACTAAACACCAAAGGATTCATTATGTTTGATCTTAAAACCAAGGCCATATCTGCCTTTAGGAATGTGATCTTCTATAAGGATTTTTTTCCTTTCATTGGTCAAGATAAACCTGATGTTGTTATTGTCCTTCCTATTCCTTCTTCTCATGCCATTGATCAACCTGATGGTGTCTCATCAAAATTACCAGTTGATCATATCATGCATGTACCAAATAATGTTGATTCCGATCCCTTAACTTTAGAGCAGTCCTCTAATACAACTAGAAGATCTCTAAGACAGAAACATAGACCAAGTAAGTATAAGGACTTCCATGTTTCATACCTATCTTCAACTGTAGCTAGTCATTCTACAGGTACTTGCCTCTATCCTCTTAATTTTGTTCTTTCATATAGAAAATGTCTCCTTCTTATCACAATATTGTTTTATCCATTACACAAAGTCTTGAACCTCGGTCATATAATGAAGCTTCTAAGGATGTATGGATAGAGGCAATGAATGCTGAGATTAAGGCTTTAGAACTTAATGATACTTGGATTTCAACTGATATGCCTCAACATAAGAATGTTATTGGTTATAAGTGGGTGTATAAGATCAAGCACAGATCAGATGGGTCAGTGGAGAGACATAAGGCCAGGTTAGTGGCCAAGGGCTACACTCAAGTGGAAGGGCAAGATTACCTAGACACCTTTTCTCCAATTGCCAAGCTAACCACAGTGAGACTTCTATTGGCCTTAGCTACAATCAATAAATGGCATCTCAAGCAATTAGATGTGAATAATGCTTTCTTGCATGGTGATTTAAATGAAGAGGTGTACATGATGCTTCCTCAAGGTATGCAAGTAGCCAAGCCTGGACAAGTTTGTAAGTTGCAAAGGTCCCTATATGGACTGAAACAAGCCAGTAGACAATGGTATGCCGAGCTCTCTTCCTTTTTGATCTCTCATGGGTACAAGCAGTGTGATTCAGATCATTCTTTGTTTCTCAAGCATGGATTCAATACTGCCATTGCTCTGTTAGTTTATGTGGATGATATTGTTTTGTCAGGAAATTATTTGATTGAAATACAAGCTATTACACAGTTGCTGGACAATGCTTTTAAGATAAAAGATTTAGGTGACTTGAGATACTTCTTAGGTTTTGAAGTAGCCAGAAAACCTACTGTTATCAATCTTTGTCAGAGGAAATATGTCTTAGACATTCTCAGTGATGCTGGTATGCTTGGATGTAAACCAGTATCTACTCCATTAGATTATGCTACTAAGCTGCATCAACAATCAATGACTCCTCTTTCATTGGAAAATGCTTCCTCTTTTAGAAGGTTAATTGGAAGGTTGATCTACTTGACCAATACAAGGCCAGATATCACTTATGTTATGCAACATTTGAGCCAATTTGTTGTTGCTCCTACCTTATCTCATCAACAAGTTGTTGTTCAAATTCTTAGGTATATCAAGGGATCCCTAGGAGCAAGGATTTTCCTTTCTGCTGCAAGTAAAATACATTTAAAGGGGTTTAGTGATTAAGGTCTATAATTGGTTATGCTATGTACATTGGTGACTCATGCTTTCATGGAAATCCAAGAAACAAGCCATTGTATCTAGAAGCTCATCAGAAGCCGAATACAGGGCACTCCAGTGCCATTTGTGAAATACAATGGCTTACCTATTTGTTGGAAGAATTCAAAGCAGACTTTCAGAAACCTGCCACTTTGTATTGTGACAACAAATCTGCTCTTCACATAGTTTCAAATCCAGTATTTCATGAAAGAACAAAGCATATTGAGATTGACTGCCACATAGTTCGAGAGAAGGTGTTAAGGGGTCGTGTGAAGTTGCTTCTCATTCCTTCTCATTCCTTCTACAAATCAATTAGTTGATGTTTACACTAAAGCTCTAATGTCTGGTGCTTTTAAATTTCTGCATTCCAAACTAGGAATGTCTGATATCCACTCTTAGTTTGGGGGCTCTTAGTGTTAGTTAGTTAGTTGAAAGTTAAGTTAGTTTAGTTGTTAGTTAGTTAGAAGTTAGTTTAGTTGTTAGTTAGTTAGAAGTTAGTTTAGTTGGCTAAAACTAATAGTTAGTTGGAGGTTAGTTGTTGTATATGTATATATATAAAACTCCATTTATTGCTTTCTTTTTTTATTCTAAATTTTCCCTGCAAGTTTACTTGGTTAGTTCTGCATTCAAACAATGACAAACACAAAATTTACGAAAAATATAAGTTTTAGTTACTTTATCCTGGTTCATTGGACATATTTATTTGTATTTTTATTTGGTAAGAGATTTTGATAGGCTATATACCTGATTTAATTTTTTGAACTCAAGTTCATAAAAAAATCTTTCGAACTTGGTCGATTAGTGGGACGGGACTTTCATGAAAACCCCTAATAAAAAGTAGCCCCAAGGGAAGTTGAACTTTTGTTTGATTTTTACATTGTTAATTAGTATAAATTGATAGAGAATTATGCTGGTATTTAAAAAAAACAGATTAATTTTTAAAATAATTGTTTCATAATATATATATATATATATACCAAAATTGTTTATAATTATATTTACCGCAATCTTTCTTCTGCATAAGACTCCTCCTGTCTCCTGTATTTTATAAACCAAACTTGTGAATGAAACTGCTTGGACCTTAGTGCAAACTATACACGATAAACACTACTTTTATTTATGTCCTTAAAATGTATATTGAACATGACGAGCTCTTTAAAAGTGTTATTTCTTTTTCAAAACTTGTTGTCGTATGTTGCTTGCTAAGATATTCCACCCACGTGGACAACCCTTATAGATGGATTGGAATGCGTTATGCGTCGGTGTTTTGCAATTGGTTTGAAGGTGTTGCCACCATCATCATGCATTCATGCATGTTTCTCTATCAAATCATGTCGTCACCGGTATTGGTCATATAATGATTTGCTTTTTCTTCATCTCTAATGATTTGCTTGGTAAAGGGAGATAAATAATATTGTTAAAAAAATTATATTTTTTATATTCTATTTTAATTTTATTTATTTTTATTTTTATTGATTTTCTTTGTTTCTATCCTCTAAATCAAACCCACCCAAATCAAAGATGAAGAAAACGGGAGGGAGGGGTGTTTTACAATGTTTTCAAAAAATAAAAAGATTTTAAAAATTGTTAGCATTATTTGTTATATATTTTTTATGAAGTAAATTTATAGGAGTCTTATTCTCTTTTTAGAGTATGCTTGAGACAACTTGTAATTCTCTATTTGAGTTGTTTTTATAAGGGAAAAATGAAAAAAAAATTAATTATATATTAATAATGTAAAAAGTTTTATATTCTCATTCAATCATAATTTATTATATATAATAAATTTATTGACTTTTATGATAATTATTTTAAAAGTTAAATTAATGGTAATTTTAATTGGATGATAGTATAAGAGTCTTTTATATTATTAGTACATGATGATTGAACTAAAAAAATATATTTGAAAATAAATTAATGTATTTGAGATATCAATTGAAATTTGTTAAAAAAAACTTTTTTTATTGAAAAATAAGCTATGTTCATACTTTTTGAAAATTCGAAACTTAAAATCATTTCTCATTTCTTTTTCCATTACATCATTTCTCATTTCTTCTTAAAATACGTTATTTCCATATTGTCTCCAATTTTTCTAATACTAACTTTTTTCCATTCCCATAATTTACTGTGAAAATCTGTTTTTTTTCATTTAAACAAGATTAATTATCTTTAAATTACTTTTCAATGAATCTAAACAAAAATTAATTTTAATTATAATAGATAATAATAATAATAATAATCAATTATTTAAAAATGTTTTCACAGTTATTCTAAATACATTCTTAGTAAAGAGACCTACATGAATTATTATTTTCATGAAGAGATACATGGAGTTTTAGCCAATAAATAAATGTCGGAATCCTTTTGTTAATGACAAGACAAGATCTATTGTTATATTAGAATGAGCTGTATTCGTAAGTACGAGAACGATATAACATGTGAGAGGATATGAAGATAAGGGGATTGACTTGGTCACAACTCACGAGTCATGATGGTGTGGTGTTTGGATATGGGCAACTAGATTGCCACCACATGCTTATATATCGTATGGTTTTTTATGGCACTTGCGAGTAGGCCACATGATATATTCACTATATAGTGGTTAATTGAAAAAATAAACATGAAATAATATAAAACTTAATTTTGTAAAATCTTATTCTTATCTCTGTCCACGACTGATTGGATTATGACGCTGTTTTAATCCATTGATTCAATCAACGCCCACTGATATATTCACCTATATATTCAATTGAAAACGTTTGGTCCCCTCATTGATTGCACCATTAATCCCATCCTTTGAGATTCTCTTTCCTTCCAAAAGTGCACAAGCTGAGAAGACCTTAATTAGCATTATTTAAATATTTTGACCCCATCCATTATAGTAGTAGGAAAGAAAAGAATCACCTCAGTCTAAACTTTTTTTTTGAGAGGCACCTCAGTCTAAATTTATTCCCTCAGCTTTTTAATGTACTCCCAAAATAAATTCATGTTAGCATTGGAAAAAAAATAATTCCACCATACTTTTTTCCCATATGTTTTAATATTTGAGGTTATTGTACACAAATTAAATTAAGAAATATTTAATAAAATTAAAAATTGTTATATTTATACTAAAATATTCTTATTTAATATCTTGATTTTTTATATTTACTTCATCTTATCTCAAGTATAAGAAAAAATATGACATACTAACTAAAAAAATTAATTAATCATATTTAATTACACTAATTTTAATTAAAAAGTAATCATTTTAACTTATTTTTCATTAAAATTTGGTATCAAGATAAGAAAGAATCATTGAAACTGACATGTCAATAAAATGAAGGATATTGTAGTCCTCGCTGGTGGTGGTGAAGGGAGTGTCCTCGCTGGTAGTGCTCTTTGGATCACCTTCTGGAGTTTGGGTTATTAGGAAATTAGTCTTGACATTTCTCCTCGCTGGTAGTGTTCTTTGGATCACCTTCTGTAGCATCTTTCACATTTATTCAAAACATCAAAGTTGCATAGCCATGCACTTTGTCTTGCATCAAATAAAACTAAATTAGCTTATTTAGAAATGTAGTAAATTTTGTTAACTTCTTGAATATACCTACCAACCAAATGTTAATTATGTTGTTTTCTCCTAAAAGATCTTCAAAATTTACTTTACTTTGCCAGATACTCAGTTGACTATGGTATGTTCAAATTTTGCATAGCTAACACAGAATTCGATTGGAGAAAAGGATCAGAACAATATAAATTAATTGAAAATTGCCTAGCAACGGTTGACTGACAAATCTTACAAGCCATGGCTGATATTTCTTGCACATAAGGTACTTGGTTATTCTTCTACAAGGTTCTATGCTACAGAAGGCTCGTTTGAAGAACCAATGGGAAGGGAGGACCTTCAATATCTCTAACAGAAGTATAAGGTTGACATACCAATGTATGGACATGTCCATAACTATGAAAGGACTTACCCTGTGTATCAGGTATTTGCTTAACTTTAGAGATAGATAGTTTTTACTTTGTTTCTTTACTTCCCTATAGTAGCTCTGCAAGTTATCTCATGAATTTTTTGTACCAGTACAAATTGGAATCCCCCAATAATTAGATGAATTGTAGCATTTTATTGTCTACTAACTTTGTTGTTCAATTTATGCTAATGTTTTCATGATGTAACTTTTTTTCCCGTTAATCTATAACAAATGTGAATGCTAGCTAACACAATCTTTTCCAATTGTGCAAACGACCAGGTTGAATATAGGGTTGTCATAGTTTGATGCAATTCTTATTGTTCCAATGTTTAATATAGCATGGACTTTCTTCTCAATCTGTACAAGATTTATATATTTTCAAGAATACCAGGTACTCCCTATTTCACTTAATACACACAGGTAGCCTTTGCCTTTTATGGGCACTCTAAGAAGATTTAATCATATTATTGAAAAAAATCATTAAATATCAACTACTTTGATGGAATGGACTCACTTAAGTATATATTTCAGAAAATCAAATTGGTTACATCATTTAGAAACAACATGGGGAATGGGTTCAACATACAAAACCATACCTAACCTAGATAATGTAAGTCAAACTCATATAAATGACTTAATCTTGCTTTAGATATAGAATTCCATTATCAATATTATGTTGCGTTCATGCAATTGGTTTGATTGGGATCAAAACATGAGTTCTGAAATTCATAAGTTGAGTCTCAAATTGTCGGAGAAAGTGCTCACCAGTTAGAGGATGTTGAACAATTAATCATTTATGTAGGGAGGTTCTGAAATTGAACAATTAATCAACTTGTTTTAATAATACATATTTGTTTCTAGTTGTCTAGATTATGTTGATTGATTTGTGAAATGATATCAATGGAAATTTTAAATTTCAATTTTATGGTTATAATATGTTTCAAGTCATCAAACATAAAAAGCCAAGGAAAATAACTCAGTATTGGATCCACTATACATGTTGTTTGTCAGTATGCTCCATATTATTAATTTAATATTCTATAGTCTTGTATTATTGATGTAATTTTCACTTTGTTGCTTGTATAACACTAGACATACTCACCAAAGCCAACTTGATGATATTTTGCTATGTTTGCTTCTTGTGTTAACATTTAAACTACATGGATAGATGATTCTCCTTGTCAAAGTAAATTGACTTTGTTCACAATGTGATGGTAGTTTACAAACTAAACTGATATAAATTCATATTATGTAAATTTATCTTTTTAGTTTGTATTTTTATCGCCTAGTCATTTATCAGAACTTGGGAAATGATCTACGTGTTGTCTTTAGTCTTCTATGCATTTTTGACATTGGAAACAATAATCCATGCAGCTACACAGTTTAATTAGCAAAAAAAAAATATAATTATATTGATTTTTACAGGAAAACCATCTTAACCTACAGTCTTCTAAAAAGATTTTCTCGTCAAAACCATTTTAGAAAACTTTTTCTTTTAAGACAATTTTGGCAAAAAAACGTCTTCAAAATAAGATATCTATAACTTTTATTAAATGGAGTATTTAACATTTTACGATGGTTTTCGAAAGAAAACCATCTTAGATAGCTACATTTAAAGATAGTTTTGGCTAAAAATGGTCTTTAAATTCTGTCTTTGTAAATTTTATTTAAAAATATCAAATAAAAGAAGATATTTTAGGGTTAAAAATCGATATTGAAGATGACCTTCTAAAACGGGTCATGAATTGTTGTGGAAAGTCAACACTTTTAGGAGATTATTAAAAAGAAATTTTAGGAGAATTTAAAATCACGTGTTCAATAAAAGTACTCATTTTGCCTTCAAGATAAGTGATAGAATGGGTTGGGTGATAGGATGAGCCTTTCTAGACCCAAACATGATATTTTTAAGAGTAGATAGTTTTGATATTATTCTTTTAATATTTAATTTTATTTTATATTTTCTAAAATACTAGATTCGACTAATTGTATGACTGATATTCTTTGTAAATCCCTATTTAATAGGGTATTCATAATTGTGTTAGGAATTGTCAATATATAAAGAATATCAATTTTATGTCTATCTCTTAATTTTGATAGAATGATAAGAATAATGATAAAATAGTTATCTTGCGCCTATCAATAAACATTCGGAATAACACTCAAAACATTATCAAAAATTTTATGAGAGTATTCTTGCAAGATTTGTATATAATTAGAATAAAGTAAATTAAATTACATACATTTAGATTTGTTTTATCATATTATTTGTTTTTGCAATTTGATTCATTATTTTAAATGTATATATTTATCACTTTTTTTTTTGTTGATTCAAAAAAAAAAGTTATATATTGATCCTAGGAATAATAATATGAAGAAAATGTTTACGTATATGCTTTTCAATAAAAAAAAATTTAAAAATTTGATTTACAATTTAAGCGAGAGTAGTGTTAACCAAGTAGAAAACACAATTCAAACATTAGGGTAATGAAAATTAAAAATTCAAAAGATGAATAACTGTTTAACTCTCATATGCTTATTGTCTTCAACAACTCCCAACATAGGGTTGAAAAGATGCAGATCATAATTTTAAATAAAAAAATAATAGTACCCCAAAAAAAATTTCAAATATTGTAAGATCTTGGTCTACAGACCCTGATCAACAAGGTAATCTCCCAACCTCTCAACAACCATGTTGCATTGTCCAGGAGTGACAGGTTCATCATAGATGCCGAAAACTAATGCTTGACCAGTTTTCTTTATGGTGATACCTCCAGATCCCTGCATATATAGAAGTTAACTGGATATCTTAAAACAAATCAAACATAGAAAAACTACGTACATTTACATAGTCAGGGAAAGCCATCTAGCAGAATGTTAGAAACTTGAACAAAATTAGACTTTTAAGTAACGCAAAATTAATTCACAATATTGTGAGGACTTCCAAGGGAAAGAAAATAAAACAAAATAATTATGCATCACAGCTGATGGTTACTACAATTGTATTGAGTTGTCCAACTACATCCTGTTTTTTTTTTTTTTTCTCATGTCATTCATAAAAAGGAGGAGAAAAGGAATATGTGCTTTAGAAAGATGTTGTAACAGGAATCATCAAAAGTTACAGTTTAGTAAATGAGTAATAACAAAAATTAGAAATAAAAAGGTGCCACCCATGTAGTAAATATGTCTGAAATTTGAATAATCACTTATTCATTAAAAAGATAGACAAATTTTCATATCGTGGCCCCATAAAAAGGTTCATCATTCATAAACATAAGTAATTTGTGTCATTCTCTCATAACATACACCATATTAGTATTTTTAAGGAAAAAGAAGAAAACAAATTCTGAGTATGCTGAACGGTTTTACCCTGTTTAGTTAGTAACTTAGTATAGCGGAAGAAAGAAGCTTTAAATTTGTTGTTCACAAATTTTTTCAATGAGTCTTGTAATACATTGGAAGGAACAACAACGATAATAGATCTCACAATTTTTTGTCATAAAAAACAGGAGAAACAGAGATAGAAAAAAAGAAGAAGAAGAAGAAATTGGGTTATTGGAGGAATGTGTTAAAGAGAGATTTCATAGGAAATAATATCTATGAAAATTTGGTTTTTCAACATAAGACTTGTATTGCTATTGTTGTTAATTTTCTTCCAAGAATTTTAAAGTATAAAGAAACATTTTTTGTTTAAATAAACCAATACAAATATGCTAGTAATAGCATCACATATTCACCTTATGTATAAGATTGAATAGTTCGATTGAGTACGATAAGTTATGAGTTAACTATACCTTCTTTCCACGGATGACGGCTCCCGGCTCTCCCTGGATTACCATGTATTTGGTGCCTGCAAGGTGGAGGCCAGTAGGAGCAAGATGACCAGGTTCATCAAAATCTTTCATAATACCGTTGATCTCATCAGACTTAATCTATAAAAACAAAAAAAACACAAAACGGATCACAACTTAAATTATGACAAATCTCACCTTACACACCTCACATTATTTTCACCGATTGAATTTCCATTCAAATAAATAGGTTTATGACATATAATGGCATATGAATTGAATGAAATAATAAGATAGATCCAGCTAGTAGTGCAATTAATGTGAAGACCTGAGGGAAGGAAGAACTCTGAGCCCAAACGGAGCCGTCCTGGCCGATGATGGCAGAGGAGGAGAGGTGGTGTCCTGTGCCATCGATATCGCACATCAAGTGATCATCTACGTAAGTTTGCCACGACATTTTCTTATTTCTATCTCTTTTTTTTTTTTTTTTGCTTCGATCCTTATTGGGTTTGGAATTTATGTACGTACTAGTTTTAAATACATGGCATGCGGTGATGCGGAATGGCTAATGAGATGAGCGTCCATTCCGTTCTTGCCATTCAACTTCTCCTTCATTTTAGGACCCAATTCCCCTCTTCTTTTCCTCCCCTTCCCCCAAATAGAAAGCCCCCATGCATATCATACACTCATCACTCACCCACACCAATTCATTTCTATTTTTATCTACTAATTAATAATATGCCTAGAGAATTTATAATGTATAAAAAATACACCTTAAAATAAGAAAACTATTTTAATTACTTAATATTTCATTTGAATAATTATTTTGTCAGACTTACAAACTATCCTTAGAAGAGTCTAAACGAGTGTTGGACACGCAAATTGAAAACAAGCAATGCTCTAGTTAGAGCTTGATATATGGGCTAGTCTGGTTCACATAACCCACAAATAAAATAAATTGGCAGCTGCTATACCCTTATATACTTTTACACTTTTTCTTCTCATTTTTCCCCAAACTACCGTGTAAAGTACACTCCCCTTTCTCTTTCTCTCCTATTTTAATTCTTTTTTCGAAAAAAGTGCACACCTTCCCCTTCTCGTACAATTCTTTCGGCAGCCCTTGATATACTTGTTGGCACTTCTGCAAATTTTGACAAGGGACTTCCTTCAATATCCTTTTATACTTGTTTCTCTATAAAATCAACAAAACATTTATTTACACTAATGAACTTATTAGTTTAAAGGAGGGGATGGGACGAAAAATAAATTTAAGACTATATCATTGAATTTCACTTAAAAAATAATAATGGATATTTCGGAGCCTTTCTTCTTGGTTTCTTTGGACTGCGAAGAATTATTAAAGAGATTGAGAGAATAGTTAATAGTACCATTAATATTTGTCAAATGTGTTGTTATATTTGGCGAGGGTATTAAACTTATATAGTCAGCATTGAAATTCTTCATCCGAATCATCCATTGGTGGAAAAAAAAAATCAGAAAAACATGTTGCTGCTCCTTGCTAACAGCTATTTGCACCATATTCTATTAGGTGATTCGGTGGGGGTGGCTTTGATTAGGAAGAGCTCTTTTTTCTTTTTTTCGGAAGATAATTATACACTCCCCTTAATTTAATTTATCCTAATGATTGGGTTTGAGCTTAAGAGGAACAAATAGATGAGAACAGTGTGTTTAGTGGGGTAGATTCGGTATAAGAAATGAGAAGGGGAGTGGATTAGTATTAAGGGGAAGTGGAAATAGCAATTGCCAATAAATTGGGCCCCATTGGTCTCTGAAATAAGCTGACTTATGAAATAGGTAAGGGTGTTTGTAGGTGCACCCAACATTTTCCCATTTTTCTAATTTTGCCCTTCACTCTTATGGAATTTTTTGAAAAATATTTGTGACAAATTAATGGCTTAAGCAAGACTCAAACCTGTGACTTTCAAATTATTAGGTCAATGTTTTAACCAACTGAGCTAATGAGTCAATTATGTTATAAAATAAATAATATTGCTATACATAACACTAAAATTTCTAATGTATATTTAATACGCATGTAAATTTAAATAATAAATTTTGTGACAATTAATTTTGATATAAATCATACGAATTATTTAATCCGTATATTTTTTTAAAAATAAAAAATATTTACTATTACAAAATTTAATATATATTATTGATGTTTCATTAATTATTTAATATATATTTAAATTTTTTAATAGTAAAAAAAATTAAAGCTCTTACAAAAGATGTTCTTCAGTAAAAAAAAAGTTCTTTCGTAAGATTTCTACGAAAGAGATTCTTCCATAAAAAAAAACTCTTACGGAAGAGCATCTTCCATGGTTCTTCCGTAAGATTTCTACGAAAGAGGTTCTTCCGTAAAAAAAAAAAAAAAAACCTTACAAAAGAACTTATTTCGTAAGATTTTTATGGAAGAAGTTCTTCCGTAAAAGTTATAGAACTCTTACGGAAGAAGGTCTTCCGTAAGAGTGAAGGGCAAAATTGAAAAAAATGAGAAAATGCTAGATGCATCAACAATACTATTGGGTGCACCTAGCAACACCCAATAAGTAACTACGTTTGTCTCGAATTGCCTTGCGGGTGGGTGGAGTATAAAAAAAATAGTTTCAAGGAAAAATACTATATTGTCTCGCATGAGATATAATACTATTTGTTTTTAAATGAAAACCATAATTTGTGGCCCTAAGCTTCTGAAATAGTTTTTTTTTAATATATATTACAGTTAACTACGTATCTAAGAAGGAAAAATAGATTTAAAAAATGATAGCAATTATCGAGTGGCACCTTATACATATAATTTAAAATAACACTATCCATTTCTAATATATATTTTTGTAGACAATGAAATTCCGTCATGTAACATTCACAATTTCACATATATGTATGAGTACATAAAGTTGACATGAGAAGTAGCCTTAGGAACGCTTCCCTTACATATTTTTTAAACACAATTTTTATTAGTTAAAAGTTATTGATAATTATAAAATTAAAAGACATGTTGATTAAATACTAGGTGGGATTGAGTCTAGCAAAAATGATTAGTTTCTCACCATGACAAACAAAGTTTGAATCTCTATTAAGAGAAGTATTTATATTAAGTGTTTTATCATGACTCGAATAAATTATTTTTTTTGGAAGGAGGACATTCATGAAAAATAAAAATATGTAAAATTGAATTTAGATCCCTTAAGCAATGTTTTAAAAGTTTGAATTTTGTAAACGAAAAAATGTAATTGAAAAAAATACTTCACTAAAATGATTGATTATATTCTTTAGCGAAAATAAATCATCAACAAAATTTATACATAATTCATACCAATAACATAATGAAAAAATAATCATAATATCATTTTTTGTTCAAACTTGTGAAAAAAGGGAATTCACCATGCTTATTTAAAAGCGTCAATATCTGAGATATTTATGTGCATAAACATATGTTATGCTTGTGTAAAAAAAAACATAGGTTATGCTTGATGATCTGAAGTGGGCGACCAACACTTATGACATGTATCTGATGCATAAAATATCTATTTATTAAAGGTAAGTGTATTTTAAGCAATAATAATATTGGATTCAAAAGTCTCAATATTGTACTCAAGAGATTAATTGCATTCCCAAATAAATTAAACAACATAAAGTATATAATTTCTTGATTTTTATCTTGAGTTTGAGATTATTTGTGTTTGCGTTCAAGAAAATAAAATTAAAGACAAACAACAATTTCTAAGAAGATATGTATGAATAAAAGTGACTTCAATTATGTTTCACATATACCGTTTTTTCCCTAATTCCTATTCAAATTAAGAACTTCAAGTTTTCAATTAATTGTCTAATACCTTATTTTAATTATGAGTCTATAGTCAAGGTATGAGAATACTCTTTCCCCTAAATCAATCCTGTATTGGTCGTTTGGAATTTAACTTATAGTTAAGGATGAATAACATAAAAGTTCATAAAAAAATATTCATGCCGCTAGTTTAGTCATGCAAGCTTCATGAACCTTATCATTTTATAGGTTAGTTAATTACGAGAAAATGGTCATAAACAAGCAATTAACTAATAATCAGAGTGATCAATTCCAATATATATAAACGTGAAAGCAATAAAAAAAATATAATTAACTAAATAACATCAAAGAACTTTATTAAAAGAAGGAATTAGAGTACATATGTACAATTCTATCACAATCCAATTTCTAAGAGATTTAGTCAACCATGGTCATAAAATAAATAAACAACATACAATATTGCATTAAAAATAAAAGAGATAAAAAAAAAACCCTTACAAATTCGGTCCCTAATTGTTCCCTCTCAAAAACTCTTGTTTGTAAAATGTATAATATTGAATCTCAAATGTGTCAAGTACAAACTCTACCTTCTTACTTATAGACTCCTACAAATAATTACTTTAATTAGACATACCATAGACAAATATTCTGATATGATTTTTAAAGATAATTACTTTAAGTAGACACATGTAAATAAATATTCTGATATGATCTCTAAAAATAATTACTTTAATTAGGTGTACTATAGATAAATATTCTGATTAAATTTCTAAAAATAATTACTTTAATTAGATACCTAAATATAATTTTCTTAATTAAACTCACTATAATCATGGTGATATTTATCACGATTGTTATTGGAATCCTAGCCGTGAAACTTGAGATGTTGTGAAATGACAAGCATCCTGGTGATTGATTGTGACCTTCTTAGTTGTCCAAGACCGTGATCAATGTATCACGAACATTATTAAGTAAAAATAACATCAAATTTTCATAAAATTATGTATTTTTCAACTTTTTCACTTGATTAAATAATTATACTTTTACAAAATAAAAATTAATGTTTAAATGTGAGTTACGTTCACCAAAATGCAAAATCACAACACAACCCAAATGGGCCTGTTTGCCCACTAGCCTCTCCTTCATGTTTTGATGCTGGTAATGTATTAGTATATCCTACATGCTATGATTGAATTAATGTACGACGCATTGATGCCAACTTGGATTCATGTAGACTAAGCAAATAGCCAAAAATATCACTATTCATTATTTCAATCGCTGGAGAAATATGAGGCCGTATCGGGTTCATGTCGTCTTCAAAGGTGGGGCAGGGCCACTCTCATTCCTGCCCATGTCCATTCGTCTAATTAATTTCAAAACTTTACTTCGCAAAATCCAATTCTCCTTATTTTTTTAATTATTACTGTACCAAGTGATACAATCATGTTTGGATAAAACTTAACAAATAATACTTTAAAAAAAATTCAAATACTTACTCATTTTCTTTTATATATTTATAATTTGTTGCAATTGATGAAGTATGGCGGAGGCGTGAGGTTGTGTAAGGGAAGGGGGACCGGACAACTTTGTCCCCGGAATGATAATGGGTAGTGTTGGACACAGATATATAGAGACTACCCGCTACCCGCTATCCGTTTGTTGAAAAAAATCCACGTTTATTATCCGTTGAGGATCGGTTTGAAAAATACACGCGGATTTTTTGATACCTGCATGGATACTTCTGATTTTAAAAATTATTTGTTTTAAAAGCAAGAGAAAAAAAACACTAATACAATAGAATTAAACATGAAAAATTATTTTTTAAACATAAATGAACATAAATTCAAAATACAAATAAAATTGTAATATCTTAAAGTATAAGTTAAAAAAAATTGAAACTACATATTATATATATATATATATATATATATATATATACTTTTATGACTTCACGAGAGTGGCTTTTTTATCAATTAGGGATAAAAAAAATTCTAATTTTTCAATCGAAAATATATTTTAAAAAATTATCCAAAACGGGATAAGTCATAGGTGTTACGACTACTAACTCAGAAGTCGTAATAACACCTGTTACGACTTATTATTTTTTTAAAATTTTTTTAACTGAAATCGTAAAAATATTTACGACTTCAATGCAAATCTTATTTTTTTTACGACTTTAAAGTCGTATTTTTTTAAAAATGGAAGTCGTATTTTGTGTTACGACTTTAAAGTCATAAAACTATTTTTTTAAATTTTTTTAAAAAACTACTTTTTTATTATTTGTAGACATGCTTTTGTTTTGTTAATCTATTTTTTTTCTTTTCGTAAATCTATTTTTTCTTTTAAATTTAATATTGTTTATGGTTTTATTTTTATTTTAAATAAAAAATTTAAAAATATATATTTAAATATATAATAAATAATATTAAGTTGATTTTATTAGTATATTTGTTGTGATTTTATTTGATATGTTATTATTTTATTTTAATGTTTTATTATTTAAAACATGTTATATATATATTTTTAATATAGTTTACTTTAAACGTTTTTTATTTAGAGTTTAAATAATCTATCAACAAAAATTGAAAACAACATAATTAATACATTAATTATAAAACACACAATACAAATGAAAGAAAAACATAAGAATTATAAGTTATTTTAGTCATGCACTTATTTATATGGACAGTTAGTCCGATTATGTCTTTCACTTCTACATAATGAGCATTTCTTAAGCCTATTTGGAATTAGTTCATCCATCTCATTATGTATTCAAGTAGTGGTCGGTCTGCCTAATATCTGTCGTCGTTTCGAAGGATCAGACATAAAATGTGGACCTAAATATTGAGGCAATGTGTCTTCACTTCCAAGGGAATGAAAATGATGTTGATAAACTTTGAAAATGTTTTCCAACTTGTATACAGGATCAACAAAGTCATCATAATTTAAATTGCAAAAAGCACACGCTGCAATTGTATACGAGCAAGGTAGTCGAAGTGCTTGAAATCGTCCACAATCACACGACTATTCATTCAATTTGACAATGCATGCCATTGCTTGTCGACCAAGTCGCGTATTTGCAATTTCTTGAACCTCAAACTCCTCTCTCGAACATACATGCGAACATAATACAAGGTAACAATGTGTTGATTTTCTTGCATAATGACATATACGGCTTCGGAGTACCTGTGCCCTGCCTTTATCATATTCATGATTTTGATGTCGTTAGTGACAAATGAATCATTTATTTTATTAAATGTTTCATAGACTAAAACAGTAATAGGTAATGTTCGGGCTCCTTTCAAAACAAAATTCATACATTCAGCAAGGTTGGTAGTTATATGATCATACTGTTTTCCTTCATCATAGGCCTGAGTCTATTTACTCTTAGGAATTTGATCCAACCAATCTACTGCTTGTGGAAACTCTGCTCGCCTAGTGAGCAACTTAGCCTCAAATCTTGATTTCCTCATCTCATACCGTGTGCGAAAAGATAGAACAATGAGTAATAAATTTAGTGAACATGTAATAAAGCAAGAATATGATGCATGAAATAGGAAGAAACATACCCATATTGATTACTTGTTTTTCTAAGTCAACATTTTTAAACTGTTTGTTGAAATTTGATGCAATGTGGCGAATGCAATACACAAACGAAACATCTGGTCCATTCCAGCCAACACGTTCGAATTGTAAAGCTGTTATCAAATCGGTTCCCATGTCTGATATAATACACAAATTTAGTTGCGGAGTAACATATCTTCGCAAATAATGCAAGAACCACATCCAAGCTTCTTTAGTCTCGCTCTCAACAATTGCAAAAGCAAGTGAAAAATTGTTCCTACTACCATCTTGTCCGATGGTTGTCAACAAAGTACCATGGTATTTGCCAGTTAAAAATGTCCCATCTACTTGCACAAGTGGCTTGCAATATTTGAAGCCTTCAATGCATGGATTAAATGCCCAAAATAAACGATTAAGAATCACCCTAGGAGGGTCATCGTCACCTTCCTCCATTGAAGATGAAGTTTTGTATTTTACTATGGTACCTGGTACAAAGTGTTGAGCAGCTGTCAACCATACAGGCAGGTAACTGTATGATTGTTCCCAACTTCCAAATGTCATTTCAAGAGCTTTTTGTTTAGCTGTCCATGTTTTTTTTGTATGAAACAGTGTAACCAAACCGTTGATGCATGTCTGCAATCAAGGTTTTGATTTCGATACCCGAATTTGTTTTCACTAAATGAACAATATTATGGGCAATTACAAAAGAATCTAACCTAACATGATCTTATGATATGGTAGAATTTGTGCATGTGTGAATATCGTTTAATTTCTTCAACTCCCACCTTTTGCGTATTTTGCTGAACGATACTCTCGCCCTCCAATAAGATCCATTACCATATTGATTACACATGACAACGTACTTGTCACTCTTGTTCTCGACCACATCAAAATTAAATGAATGCATAAAATAGAATTGTTTAATGGCATTCACATCTGCTTGTTTTGATTCAAATGTCAACCATTCATAAAGGTCATTTGTACTAACACTCATTATCCTTTGATAAGGATTTGAGTACTCTTGATTTTCAGAAAGTTGGCTACTAATAGTTTCAAAATATGAAGATGACTCACTTTGATTGCTTGGTTCACCATGTTCATCAAAATCATGTTGTTGCTCGTTATCACTGAAGTCGCTAATATTATCTCTTATTATGGGTTATTCAGCAGTCATCTGTAAAAATAAAATTATTGATTAGTAAGGAATCATTGAATT
Source organism: Glycine max (assembly GCF_000004515.6). NCBI lineage: Eukaryota > Viridiplantae > Streptophyta > Magnoliopsida > Fabales > Fabaceae > Glycine > Glycine max. The sequence continues at coordinate 14,869,750 of NC_038243.2, forward strand.
GTATCTAACGTAAAAAAAAAATCCTTTTCAATATCTTTTTCGTGTATGTAACACTAAAAAAATTATGTCAATATGAATCTAAGAAACACGTCAAAATCAAAGAACTAATTGGCTGTTTGGATGCAACAGATGCACCAAAGTGAGAATGAACCCTTCTTTTATAAGTTTCATGGGAGTGAACAATGTTTGTTGAACAGTTCATGCTATAACTAAACACTAATATTCTAACACACAAAATAATAATTTAACATGTATAATAATTTATGTAACTAATCCGTAAATTAATAATAACTAAACACTGTTATTCTAAAACATAAAATAATAATTTAACAAAATTAATTTATCATGTATAATAATTTATCTAACTAAACCGTAAATTAATAATAACTAAACACTAATATTCTAAAACATAAAATAATAATTTAACAAAATTAATTTATCATGTATAGTAATTTATCTAACTAAACACTAATATTCTAAAACACAAAATAATAATTTACCAAAATTAATTTAACACTAAACCATAAATGAATAATAACTAAGTGATATTAAAAATGCAAAACTAATTAATTATTTTCAGCATGCAAACTAATTAATTGTAAGAAATCATGGATTGCATGAATAGTGAAATCGCGTGGTATTTGACGACTTCAACAATTCAGCAATTGTCTCGTGAATTAATAGTGAAGTGGTACTGCAAAGTAAAAAACAAAAAATAAACAGCAAAGAAAAATCAGAAAACAGCATGCCATTAGTTCACTTGTGCAGCAAAGAAAACAATAAAAAAAAGTAGAAAACAGGTCCTTGAAAACAGCATGCGCAGTGTATTGTTCATGCAACAAAGAAAAACAAGCTTTAGAACAGTAGTGTATTGTTCACTCACGTTAATGCAGTGTATTGTTCACTCACGTTGCAACACTGAAATAGCAGAAAACAACAGTCAAGGGAATAGCTTTAGAACAATAATGCTGAAAACAAGTTTCGTAGGCTCCAATAAGTTACACGCGTGAAGATTGCACATGCATGACTAAAATAAAAGTAGTCATGAAGCATGTTTATACGGTTTCAAACTTGCAATAATATATACGTATTAGCTGCTTCATGGTTGTATTTTGGTTCACTCGACTGAATTGATTAATATATTGCAAAGTGGACATAAAATTTTCATCTTGAACATAAAACTTTGGATTCTAAAATAAGTTCCAAACATTCTGCCCATGGATAAACCTATGGAGTTTTCGTGCAATAATGAATATCATGGCATCATTAAAAAAAAGGATGAAATGTTATATGCCGCTTCAACTTTTAGAAGTTGAAAATATTTGAGAATATTTTTCTTGTCAGAATAATTCATATCATTCTTTTGATAGAATAATTGTCATACTTTTTAAACTTTGATTAGGTGTATAGTTTTTACATATTATGTTTTTCAACTATATTGTCTGTAATTTTGAATTGAAAATTTAACTACAACAATATTTCTTTTTGTAAAAATTATTTTTGTACTTAAAAATGATTACACAAATGCTAATATATAAATACATGACCTGCAACATTTATACACTTTTTTCTTTTTACATTTTCTTTACATTTATTTTTATGACAAGGAATGGAGAAGGGGATTTTTGAGCATATGTACAGTGATCCATTATTGACATGGTCTGTTAAAATCATGCCTAGCTTTGGTCCTTTAATTAAATAAGTTAAATTGATATTTTTAACTTTAATTAATAAAATAAATAAATTTTTAGGTTGTTCGGAAGAGGTTATAGATACAATTAATTAACTTGAATAATCAAATGTTGTTATCATTGTTATATATATATATATATATATATATATATATATATTATTAATAAAGTTTTATTATATCATCATAAAATCATATATTTATTGATTTATATAAAACTTACAAATTAGATTTATTAATTTATTTGAGAATATTTAATTGCTTAATTTTAATCTATTTTTTAAGACTTTTAAATTAGGTAAACTTCATATGATATAAATAGGACAATCTAGAGTCTCATTGTCTGAAACAAGCCTTAAACTTGTTTTAGGTAAGGATCAATTGACATGCGTGACACATCTCCATGATCATGTAAAAATATAAAGTATAAACAACATTTTTGTATTCTATTCATATAGCTAATACTACCACAGATTCATCAAAATGTTAGTTTATAATTAGAAAATAACGATTTACATCACCATAGTTACTTTCATTGTTGTGCTTAGCTAACACCTTGTGGTTAAGGTATAGAAGTAAATTAAATTTGTACATTTTAGCCGAAAATAGTGATAGATAATTATGTTTTAAGTCAAATAATAACCACTCACAAAGTGTGTACGTAAGAGAATCCGACTTTTACTCTTCATCTGGACAAAACATCGAAATCTTGCAGCTTCTACCAACAACCTATTGTGTAGTGTTTGGTAACCAATTTATTTACTAATAGACAATGGACAGTAAGTTTGAAACCAAGGTTGCACATGGTGAAATGATTTATGATAGCATGAAATCTTGCCAGAAATAAAGTAGTCAAATCTAACTTATGTTGTAAAAATGATTTATGATAGCACGAACCAACTTGCTTTAAGTTGTATATATTAGACTTCAACAATTGTTGAGCAATATTCTACAAGTTAACATATTAGGAGGTTTTACTTTTGCAAAAAAACATTGTGTGCACGAGTACCTTAAACCACCCTTCTTTCATACCTCTCCCTTTTCATTTTTCCTCATTCTTATTTTTATCCTTGTATCCATTTACCAATGACATATGCATAACCCGGACTAGTTGATGATTCGTTGTTGCGCTTACAAGACAACCATGTTTCAAATCAAGTGTAGGAAGGCCAAGAGAGAATCATCCGTCTGAGGTATACTTTTGTTTGGGCTTTTACCCACTTGGATCAAATAGATAATCGGGTAAAAAATCTAATCAATTTAGTTGGTTTCAAACATATTATAAATGTTGGAAAAGTTGATATTAATCAGCATTTGGTTAATGCGTTGGTTGAACATTGGAGAACGGAGACACACACATTTCATTTTTCACATGGAGAGACAACCATTACTTTACAGGATGTGGCCCTATAGTTAGGCTTGAAGATTGATGGATTGCCGGTAACCGATTTTATCACTGGTGATGTACGTGTTGCTTGGCAGACATTACTCGGGGAAACTCCACCTGCTAAGTATGTAAAAGGTAAAATGATTTACCTAACTTGGTTGCGGCTAAATTTTTAGCAACTTCTCATTGATGCTGATGATGTTGTGATTGCACAACATGCTAGAGCTCATATGATGATGATTATAGACGGTTGTTTGATGCCAGATACATCAGGTGCAATAGTTCATTTTATGTATATTCTTTTATTATCAAATTTAACTGAGGCAAGTCATTACAGTTGGGGTGCAGCAGTATTAGCATCCTTTTTCTGAGCTCTAGATCGGGATGTAAAGCTGGACCAAATAAAAATCAGTGGATGTTTGTTGTTACTATAGTCATGGGCGTGAAACTGCATTAAATGTATTACCCCAAAGATAGATCACTTATCAATGAAAGAAGTACAAGAAGAACTCAGATTTCCTTTTGTACGAAGGTGGTCTCGTCCAAGGACCGAAACAAATATTCCCACCAATTCAGTGAGATTGATACGCATCATATTTGATAAACTACATATTAATGAAGTTCATTTTTTAATTTTCATGAATTAACTATTTTTTTTCAGTTTCCTATTCGATTATAAATATGTTACAAAAATAATGTATGTGTTGCAGTTCTTGTAGACTCCTTATGACACACCAGAAATAAGGCGATTAATTAATGATGTAGAGGTGTCAATGATTGTTCGGGCAAAAGTCTCTCTCATATGTTTTGCAATTGTCGAATGACATTCAATAAACAGGGTCATGAGACAATTTAGACTGCGACAAATTATTCTAGATGACCCACCAAACCTAGATCAACTCCACGACATAGATATGAGAGAGAACAAATATTTTTTGGCCTCACCATCATCGTCACTGGATTGTCAAATGGAATCATTGGAATAATTATATTGTTCATGGTGAAATGGACCAAGGTCTTTTACATGAAAATTTAGAATACATGCAATGGTATATACGTCGAACTAGACGATATATATCGCGTGAAGGAGCAGTATCTACTGAGGTTGTAAATCTACTTTACAATTTTAATCATTCTTGATATTATTATTCATTGTTATCTTGGTCATCACCAACATCAATCATATGCAGAACCCAATGTACCTCAAGTGCATGTTCTTGGATTTATGTCCCAACATCATCCATCACAAGCACAATATCAATCAACAAGTTTTTCTAGTCATGCGTTTCAAGGATGTCAACAAAGTTTCCAACCACTGGGGTTCTCATCATATATACCTCAATACTCATTTCAAGTCCCTTCTACCTCAAATGTTTTTTATGGCTCCTCACAAATGTTTGCCACCACTTTCAACACTCCACCATTTGCATATAATCTTGCACCATCGAGTTCTTGTTATTGTCCATCATTACCTACTCAAATAAGTGACATGAGTTACAAAGATGAGGACGATGATAAGGATAACAACAATAACAACGATGACGATGGTGATGGTGATGGTGATGGTGATGATGATGATGATGATGACAACGGTGGTCATCATGTTCCTCAACAACAACGGATAATTACTCGTGAGCATCCTAGAATAAAAGGAGGTAGAGGCCGTAGACCAAGAGAACAACAAACACAGA